>NC_052505.1:23696215-23910418 GCF_014356525.2 Nilaparvata lugens
ATTGTGAAATGGAAAACTCGAGGAGGATTTATTGGTCACCTTCTGCTTCAAATTCAATCATCTTTTTAATATCATTCAAAAATTTCGCTCATTGTTGTCTATTCAATTTTATTCAATCATATTTGGTAGTGCACAAAGGATACAAATGCATTCACCATACAAAGCATACACAAACAGGGTGAGTTGAGTTCAATACTATTCCTCTCCAAAATTTCAATAGGGTATCATTGTTAAAATCAAGTTGATGCTTCTTCTCGATTCATGGACAAAAATTATTTATCCAAAAATGTGGGGGAGTAACAAAGATTTCAACATTTTTGGGCTTTGATAACAAATGGAACTAATACGAAGTACTCGAATTAGAGCTCGAAAAATAAAAGCTTGAAAAATTTCCATACACTGTACCGCATCTATGAACTTTGAAGCTTTCCAAACTGAAAACATCCACTCACTCACTCAATCAATAAGCGGAAAACTGCATTTTACATGCTATGAGCAAGAAGAATCGGTGATAATAATGAGTGTATACTATATATACATGAAAAATAATATGTTTGGTAGTATAAAAATCTGGTGTGGCGCACTCACACAACTTTCCTTGCCGTTATGAGAATTGATCACCTGACGCTAGTGTTGTCGCGCATCTCAAGTCTACTTATAAACAAAGATTTGAGCCAGCTGGTGACAGGACAATAACGCTGGAGACATACGAGGTCTGCTATCTCTTCATAGTGAATCATTTAATAGAATCAACAGTTACCAACAGTTTGCAATTGGATAATCACATTTTCTGGAATTTCGAGCTTATTTTCAATTATAGGTGAAAATGTTACTGGACATCAATTGTAGAGATTTTCATGCTCAATCTTTTCCACTCAATTTTTTGTTGTTTAAATTGTATCTGAAGCCTGATAATTGGGAATCTAAAATCAAACTTTGCATAGATGGGGCGGAGCTCCTGAAATTTTTACAGATATGGGACTTGTGACAGTTGATAGAACTTATAAATTTCTATTTTAGGTATAAATTTGATCAAAATCGTTGAAGCCGTTTTCGAGAAAATCGCGAAAACACACACACACACACACACACACACACAACCACTTTTTTGGACTCAGGGGACCTTGAAACGTATAGAAATTTAGAAATTTGGGTACCTTATTTTTCTCGGAAAGCAATACTTTCCTCACCTATGGTAATAGGGCGAGGAAAGTAAAAATATTGCCATATTTGCAGTAGCATCTCTGCCTACATGCAGTAGGCCTATTCTAGACTTTATTTTCTGATCAGAGACATGAGGAAACACACTTACAATGAAAGGAATAATTTCCTGTATCCTCTTAAAATTCAAAATACTCTCGACATGGAGTGGATGCTATTCATGTGTGGATTCAAGTGAATCAATTCAAATAAGAAAGTATCTAAATGCAGATATCTTTTGGAATTTAGCGAGTGTCTTGCAGTGTCATTTACCCCACTCAGGTCAATTTCATCCACTTCATAAGAATAATAGGTTATTTGTTATGATGATAAGAGAATAATACGATATGTAAAGATGGAGCAAAGAATAAACACAGTAGTTTACACTCAATTACGACCCTAATAAGAGCTCTTTCGAAGCCTTGAGCATCGTTGCACGGTAGTTACTTACTCCAGTTCTCCTTATGAACTGCACAACCACAAGATATAACAAATTATGAGTGAATTTGAATTCTTAATAAACAATAATTTGAGGCTCAGGAAGTGGATTACAATGATATAAAAACTTGTAGACTGGAGAAAGATTTGCGTTTTTTATCCGTTTGCGATTTTTTGTCGCCGGTATGCGATGGGCGCGCCGTTCAATGTTTATTCATGAATGACTGAGTGAGGCTGACTTCATACTGTCAGCATTGGTTTAATGGGGAACAATGGTGTTACATGTGGGGAATGCTGCCAGAATTAAGTGATTCCCACCATAGGAGAGGGGCGGCCGAGCTCCAATGATAATTCGTGTTGAACTGGGGCATAAAAACAAACCACAAACATCAAACCGGCAGTAGAATAAATTCAATTTATTAGCCACACTGATAGGGGTTCGTAATATTTGTAAATTTACATACACCCAGAAACCATAACATGATATAGGTTCGCTGAAATTGTGTTATGAGCTCTACTTACATGTTTTACATAGTTTGATTATGATATACAATGTTGAACAGGTAGATTTACAAGGGTTCCAGTGACGAACAATAATTGTTGCAGTATTTCTGATTGATGAGGAAATACGATGAATACATTTTTTATTGTTGTAGAATTACATTATTGAGATAAAATGCGATATCCTTGATGGTGGTGGCATACATGATTACAGTTGATTGAAGATGTTTAATGAGGAATAAAATTATTATGAAATTATCAAAAGATGTAAAATACTCCATTCTAAAGTGAACTTAAAATCTATGATGAAATATTATTCTCTTATATCACTCAACGATGCACAAATCATATTTACTCATGTTCAATCAGATTTACGAAAATTGCTATCTTACATTCACTGATCAAATTCACTCATCTATATAATAAGAGAGAGTAGGGTTGTGTTTGTTCGCATAAAAACATGCCAATTTGTGGATTGCACACCGGAAAAACGGAAATGATTTAGACCTCCAAATTTTTCACATAGATTCTAAAAATATCAATCTCTTGCACCTCGAAGCCCAAATTTCAATTTTCCTTTATAGATTTTTCAGAATTTAAGTTTAGAATTCATTCACGGGACATCAAGTTTATATGGCTTACAATGTTCCATTGTTGTAAAATGTGTTTTTTATGAGGTATTTTATATATCATTGTTACAAGACTAATTATTTCAGCGGTGTCGTGGTCTAGCGGTAGAGTATGGCTTACAATGTTCCATTGTTGTAAAATGTGTTTTTTATGAGGTATTTTTTATATCATTGTTACAAGACTAATTATTTTAGCGGTGTCGTGGTCTAGCGGTAGAGTACTCGATTTCGGAGCGAAGGTTTCTCGGTTCGAGTCCCCAATTCTTCCATTTTTTTTGTTCTTGATTTTTCCCTCGAAACTTATTATGAATTATTTTTTAAGGAAATTGTTTTCATTATGATTGAAAATGGATTTCATCAAATAATTATTTAATGTAAAATTTTGCAACCAGTGCAAATGAAATGGACAGGTTTCACGCTGTATCATTGGAATTCATAAGAAAAACATGAACAGATAACAATGGTGAATTGGGGGAACAAAAGGCTGCTTGATTGAAATTGTGGAGGATCTAATCGATACTAAAATTGATGTATTGAGAAAAATCAATATGATACTATTAGGTTTTCAAGTATTATGTCTTCTTCAGTTATCTATTATATAATTATGGAAAAATTGGCTATCACATAATTATATGGGATGGGAAATACATGACTGACACATCATCACGTCTGAACTACTGGACTGATTAATCTTGAAATTTGCATTAAGATTCTTAATTTACCGAGGATGCTTATAAGCCTATTTTAGATTCGTCAAGATTTCAGTAGGTCAAGTTCTTAATTAGACCCTTGCGGAGCACGGGTTACCTGCTAGTCACTAATATTATTGATATACATGTTTGAAGAGAAGATATCCATTGTTACGTAGGGTTGAAAATAATTGTCATCAATCACAGTTAAGAATAGTGTTAATTCAGTAAATTTATTCGATTTATTTGTATCAATGTCGAATGAGTATGAGCGAGTAGGTGAGGATCGTATGGTGCTCGTCAGTACTTCCAATTCCTATAAAATACTCTCACAGTATAGCTGCATGAAGAGAAACAATGAAGCATTCACATCATTAAGTGAAAACCGCAAACGCCATATAGACTGTGTACAATAATCAATTGAATTCAATTCAATTCACTCGAGCAATAAACTCCATTTAATGTGAAAACAGTTCGTTTCAGGTGTTCGATCAGAGACTGCTAATGAGAGTTACTTTGAACACACAGGTATTTTGTAAGTGCCTACATTGTAACAAAGCATTGGACTAATAGTTTATAGTGTAATAGCTTTTTGATGCTAGCTAATTTGTATATGTAATCCATTGTCACCGTGTAGCCTTGCTATATCGTTTTCTAAATAGACAATATCAGAGACAAATGAATAAGACAATATGAGAAGCCAATATCAGCGACGAATTAAATTATCTTTATTCTATGACAATATTCTCATGAACTCCTGAATAGTTGGAGCTCACAATATCTTGAAAATTATAAATTTAATCCAAACCTGAGAACTCAAGTGTGATAAAACAAAAATCAAATTTTATTTTGGGAAATTTTCAATTACAGGAGTAGATGTTTCTCTTTGTGATAGTTGAATGCTTTGAGTAAAATTTGTAACAAAATTGATTTCAATAAACAATGTAATGTAATTTTTACACGCTCAATTTAATTTAAAGTTTTGGGAATATCTTCAAAAAGACAATGATAAACGTTCACAGAAATTAAATTATAGTGATCAAAATGAAAAAAGTATGTAGCTCATGCATCTTTCAATTAAGTTACTCTTTTTCTTCAGTACTTGATTCCACCCAACCGCTAAATTAAGCGATGAGCTTCTTCACACACCGAAAACACAATGCATTGCCTGTTATCTAGTTCTGTATTCTTTACAGTAAAGTAAAAACATACACAACGTCTACTCATTTGCGTTGTTATTTTGCTAAAAACAGTTCGGTTCATTATGTGTGCTGGGCCCTGGGACGGAAACTTTCGTTTCGCTGAGGATTGGAACAAACGAGAATCATTTAGAACGCACGACATGGAATAATTTGGCAGTTCGAATTGCAGCTGCCAAAACTTAACGAGTTTTCACAAACTCAAACTTCAAAGTCAACTTCTTCAGTAACATTTTGTTGAACTAGAGTTTGTAATGAAGCAATACATTACACTCACATGCTGCCTGATGAGTGTTGTTTTATTAAGACAAGTTAGAACTTGGTATGGAATTTCTGAGATTTTCCAAGAATTCTACATTATTTAAGACTTACATGCGTTACATGATGAGTTGTTTCATCGAGACAAGATTGGTGTAGAATTCCAGAGATTTTCCAAGAATAATAATTATTGTATAAAATTCGAAATTTGCATGTTTCATAACCTGATTACGATACAGTTTATCTTTCACAATCTATTGGCTTGTATCAACATAACTGAGAACCCGATGAGGAATTTCAAAGATTCTCCAAGAATTCAACAGCATTCAAGTTACTCGTATGTCTCGTAACCTAATCCCGTCAATATTTATCTTATCCAAAACATAAACTCAGTTCATCAATTGACGAGTTACTACAAATATTTGTATAATTATGTATGTTCAGTGTAGTAACAATATAGGCTCCGGTAGACATGTTCCGGGGTGCCTGGAGGTATTCAGAAAGGGGGTCCACTCCCAAAAAATTCAAATTTAGCCTGAAAAGGGGTACTTCAATCCAGTTCGGTAGCAAGGGAACATTCGGGAATTTGTCAATAATTTGTCCCGAACACTAAAAATAAGGCTCATCCAGAGTTACAATATTTTTATTTCCATTTTTGTCCCAATAGGTGCCGGTACGGCGCAAGGATAGTGTATAGCCTATATACGATAATAGTCTATATACCATTCTTGGGTACGGCGTACCGACGCGTACGGTCACAAAAACACTGTGGTATGTAAATATCAAGCATATATTTCATATACAGTATTATATATTATCATACTTATCACGTATAGCTTATTAAGAAATGTTATGAGCGTATTAGGAGTATGAATATACTCTGAATATGATTCATGAGTTTTAAAATCACTTCACGGTGGTTCGGAACCCACCTAAAACTGTGGGTCCATTCATCTTTCACTATCATTCTTCACCTCATTACTCACACACAAGCCCAGAGCTAAGACTCATGTGGGCATCACCTTCAGCAAGAAAAAATGTATCCTTTATGAAAGAATGAGATTTGTCACTATTTATTACATTCGTATGCACATTTGAATATAATATTACCAGTTTCCGAATATTTGGCTAACTACAACGTTCAAAAACCCTCCAGTGAATGAAATAAAGTTTTTTTTTGAGTAGTAGAGAAGTTGGTATTGTTGTAATTATTCATATTAAATAAAAAGACTAAGAAATTGTCAAAAATCACAGATTTAGAAAGACCGGTTTATTTAATAAAGTATATTTAGAACGATTATTGCACTATCAAAATCAAATTAATACAAGTAAGAGAGAACATAGAAGATTTAAAAATATTCTCTTCGAAGTAAGTATGAAATGCAAAAAATCCTACAACAACAGGCTACGTGTGGACAACATACATTTATATTGAAATGACAGTAATAGCATGTAATGTAAGTCTCGACGGTCACGCGAAAAATAGAGTCGAGGTCTTTCTGCTTTCAACTTCAACTTATATTTAGTTGCATGCATTGTTCTCATGCGGTATGTCTGCAAACTGTCTCAAACATTTCATAATATTCAATCATACTATTTTCTCTGTCCAACCAGCTATTTTTTCACAATTCGCTTGGAGAATGGTGACTTTGCGTGTAAAATTTTGCATTGCTTTTTCTCTTTTCATTTCAGACATTGACTTCAGTTCAACTCTAATCTCTGAGTTCTGACAGTGATGTACAGTTTGTACAAGCATAACTCATCGAAGAAGAGAAAAATAATTAGATTTGTTCCAATTTATACTGTTGTACGTCACTTGCCAAGTCATTTTCTCACTCATTTTTTTTTTGACAATACTGCTTCTACTTTATCAACGAGAAATATATATGCATAATTTGTATATGAGTAAAATGTATATAATGATATAGTATGAATAATTTGAAAATATGAAGTGGACATGGAACAATTGGGATTTTGAACTCTCTCCATCAATATACTTAACAAGCACGAAAAACTACAATAACTTTTGACATTACATGATTCATAAGCTGTAATGATTGTCTTGTTCACTGAGTTTAGAGAGCTTTCAATTTCAAGCTCTTCCTATAAGTAAATTCGTTTGGCTTTTGTTGGTGGGGAGTCCCTTGCGGAAATGTCCCACCGCCTGAATATATATCATTTAAGCCATCAATGGGCCTTACAACTGTCATACTTCAGCCGGGACCGACATTTAACGTGCCCATCCGATAACACGGGAGGGGTCTGGTTGAAAAACATTTTGTAATGAAAGGGTTTGAACCCGGGCAAGCACTCTATCCACTAGTCCACGGATCACTCCAAATCAGCTCTTCCTATCACCTGATAACTAATACTACAGAGAGATCGAATGGTCGCGCACATCAATACGCACATTATAGTCCACGACTCGTCGATCTCTCTAAGCTCCTAAAAAGTACCTAAACAGTACCTCAATTATATTCATTCCCATTGCAGTAACTCATTTCTTTTCAAACCCATCAGGAATGGAAGAGAATAGAGAAATGTCAACTGCAGACTCGTTTTGTTACAATTCTACCACAATTCATTCTAGTTAGAACAAAATCATTTCCCAAAGCCCAGTCTAGAACCCACTGAAATTCACACAGTTTGTGAATATACTCGTACACCGCGCTCGAAGAATCACTAGTAAATAAAGTAGTAGAGCTTAACATTTGTAATGAATACACAGAAATCAGTACACGGCAGCAGTAGTTAGTTTGGCTGCTTGGTCAGTAGTTATTAAAACCGGGGGCCACGTACGGTCCTGCTCCACTGTAGTAGTGTTCTACCGAACAGAGGGCGGAGGCAGAGCAGAAGCCAAAGCTGACTAAATCATCATCATCATCATCTACATCAGTTGGATGATCATCATAATCACAGTCAGCGGCTATATTAGGTAGGTGCTGTAGTAGCTTCATTAAACTACAACATAAGTATCAACAGCATCATGATGGAGAAGGAGGAGACGAAGAATTAATACGAGTAGGATAGTAGGAGAAGGAGAAAATTGATTGATTGATTGATTGATTGATTGATTGATTGAGTACTTTATTTATGTAGATTACAATATATACTGGCTTATACACTTATATACAATAGCTTACAATACAGCAAAATTATAGATGAATTTACATAATATAGACTAAGAAAATAATTATTGAACTGTATATGATATGAAAAGCAATTTGTAATATAATAACTATAGATAATTATATTGTTATGCATCTACATAAATTGGCGGAGCTTTGGACATATCAATGTCCATTCTTTGGGAAGAATATTAAAAATATCCTCCCCACTAACTCTCTACCAAAACGTTAATTTCGTTATTTAAACTAAGGATTTATTTATTAATGGAAATATTGTAAAAGTTTTAATCAATATGAATATTAAAAAGGAAAAAAAACAGAAAATTGATAGAGTGAAATAATTATATAGGTAGATAAGATCAAATAATTGATTAATAAAATGAAGTAGGCTGAAAGTAGATCAGGGTTATCAACTTTCAGTAATATACAGCATTATGCAGTGGATAATGAAATAACATGAGTTTATATAATATATATATATACAATTCGTTCTATAACATGGTTTAAAGGTTTGTATTTGTGGGATGGGTGGGGGATGGATGTCATGTGATCGTTCTAGGGCCGGACAGTTTCAGTCATTTGTTCCAAAAGATGTTTTTTTAAAGTCAGGATGAAGCTCGCTCGGCTCTCGATGGACCTGATAGAAACAGGAAGTGCATTCCATGCACGACAGGCACTGACTAAGAAGGATTTTGTGAAAATAGTAGTTCGATGATTGGGTATCCTTAAAGTACTTTCTCCGGTTCTAGTATGTGAAGCATCTATCCTCCTACCTTCAGAGACAAATTTGAAATCATCTTTAAAATAGTTCGGATTACCGTATTTCAAGATATCTCTAACAAGCTTGACTATTCGAAAAGCCTCTGATCGGAAGCTTTAATGTTGAACTAGCAATGTGGGCTGGGGTGATATGATCATGGCGTTGGAGAGAGTAGACGAAACGTAGACAATAATTTTGGCAACGCTGTAGTTTATCATTCAGAGTGACTTGCATATCGTTAAGAACAGAATTACAATACATTAAATGTGGGAAGATGAGAGATTGAACCAATAATAATTTAATGTTTCTAGGGAGGATATCGTGCATTTTCTTCAATGCATGCATGGCTGAGAATACCTTTTTACAAGTTTTGTTCACTTGTTCTGACCAGTCAAGAGTATTATTCATAATAATGCCTAAATTTTTAACTGAGCTACAGTAAGGAATGTCATTACCGTCTACACTAATTTTGTGAATCGATTCAAGGTCAATATTGTTTATAAGACGAGAATATCCAATTATAATGGGTTGTGTTTTGATGGGATTAAGCTTAAGGCCATTTTTCTTTGTCCATTCCACTATCGAATTGATATCCTGATTCATTATTCCAACTGTTTCATTAATTTTTGTTATGGACAGCTTAAATAGATTTGAAGGTCGTCTGCATAAGTATGGAAACTGGAGAATTTGATAATGGAAGAAAGGTCATTAGCATACAAAGTGAAGAGGAGAGGGCCTAAAATTGAACCTTGTGGTACTCCATGCATAACGTTTTTCCAAGTTGACTTTTTGTCACCGACAGATACACATTGTTTCCTACCTAATAGATAGGATTTAAACCAAACTAACGAGTTGTGACTGAAACCAAGAATAGCCAACTTATTCAGAAGGACTGTATGATCAACAGTATCGAATGCTTTAGAAAAATCAAATAGGGTGAGGATGGTGCATTTTCTTTGGTCCATAGCTAACCTTATATCATCAGTGACACGAAGCAGAGCTGTCTCAGTTGAATGGAATTTTCTAAAGCCTGATTGAAAGTTATGAAGCTTACTATTGTTGTCTAGAAATTTTACAACTTGAGCATGAATGAGTCTTTCTAGCACTTTGGACAATGCAGGTAAAATACTGATTGGTCTAAAATCCTCAACTTTATTGGGTGATGGAACTTTATTTAGAGGGCGAACCAGAGCAAACTTCCAGTTTTCAGGGAAAATGCCTTCTTCAAGTGACTTGTTGAAAATGTATGTAATGGTTGGTAAAACAGCAAATAACATCTTCTTGATAAATTTAATAGGAATTTTGTCTACACCATAGCATTACTATGAATACGTTGAATTGCTCTGAAAGTGTCTTCTTCTGAGATTGGATGGAAATGAAATTGATCAGTGATTGGTAAATCTAAGTTTGTAACCTGCTCTTCAAGATCATCAATGTGATTAGCAATGACAACTTCGTCGCGTTGGTTAGAGTGTGAAACGAAATGGTCATTTATATTATTCAATGGTAAGTCAATTTGTGGATTCGATTTCTCTTTGCCAAGCCCGAATTCTTTTATTCCCTGCCAAAGTGATTTAGAGTCTTGTCTATTGTTTGTCATAAACGAATTCAAGTACCTAATCTTTGAGTTCCGTAATTCCTGTTTAACCCTATTTCTAAGGCTCCTATACTCTATCAAACTGTCCAAGTCAAATGTCTTTTTAAATTTTCTATGTGCTTTGTCTCTACGTCCCATCATCTTAAGTATGTCTTCAGTCATCCACGGTACTCGTCGTTTTCTATTAATCCTCCTTGTCACATAAGGTGCATGTTTGTCATACAAAGTCAAAGTCCAATTCTCGAAAGTCTTGACCATGTCATCAACTGAGGGTAATGCTTCAATTTGATGCCATGGAGTCTGAGCCACATCAGTCAGGAAGGCGGCTTCATCAAAGTTTTTGAAGTCTCTATAAGTGATAATTTTCTGTTCTGGCTTGGGTATCTTATGGGAAAGTACACAGTAGATCAAATCATGTCTAGAAATAGCTGGGACTGAGATTTGGCCTGCTTGAACAACCTCATTGGGATCACTAACAATGAGAAGGTCAATGAGTGTGTCTGATTCATTAGTATGATGAGTTGGATCGAGAGGTAAAATAGTCATGTTTAGGCATTGGAAAATTGTAGTCAGTTGAAAGTAGTCAAAGTTACGATTTGTCATGTTCAAGTCGGTGTTCATATCCCCCATAACTAGTATACGGTTATAGCAAGGCATAAGAGAAAGCAAGGCACTTTCGAAATCTGTGAAATGACCTATTTTTGGTGGGCGATAACAGATACCAACGAGTAATTTATCAGTACTAGATAAGGATAATTCAAGTAGCATAAACTCTGGTCTGGAACAATACTCTTGTTTAGATGTGATTAAAACTTTTGTTTTGATACCTTCTTTCACATAAATTGCTACACCCCCACAAGCTTTATTTAATCTATCATTCCGGAAAAGATTATATCCAGGCAATGCAACAAAATTTGATGAAATACTAGGCTTCAAAAATGATTCGGAAATTCCGATTATATTGAAGTCCTGAAAACGGAAGATTGCTCTGAGTTCATCAATGTGGCAACTGAGGGATTGTACGTTAAGGTGAGCAGCCTTGAAAGTTTTTTGAAAGAGTGGAGCTTGTTCGCTAGAAACATACCTGCGTCATTATTACTATTATTGAAATAATCATACCTACTTGAGGGCGAGCGAGCTGACGTGTCAGTGAGAGGCATCATGGAAGCAGCAGACCAATCGTGAACCGACCTCAGAACAACACATGACGGGGAAAATGGGGATGAAACTGATAAAACTTAACCTAAATGAAAAAGTCTCTTGATTCGAGTGCATTCAGCATGCCTTGACAGTTCGGCTCCCTTCACTATTTAAAGCACTAGTTCAAAACAAATTCACTAAACACAATAAGATGTAGATGTGTGGAGTTCCGGTGATGAATAATCCTAATGGTGAATAAGACGAAGATTGAGGAAGAGCTGGTAGTGGGAGATCTGGTCCAAGTGGAGATAGAGCGAGTAGGTATCCAGTAGTGGAAGAATCGGTCCAAGTGGAGGTAAGCGAGAAGGAATCCAGTAGTGGAAGATCGAGTCCAAGTGGAGACAGAGAGAGATGGAATCCAGTGGTGGAAAATCGAGTCCAAGTGGAGATAGAGAGAGATGGAATCCAGTAGTGGAAGATCGTGTTCATGGTGGAGATAGAGCGAAATGGGATCCAGTAAAAACTGAAAAAGAGAAGAAAAAGCCAGCAGAAAAACGAAAAATCTTTGAAGAAAGTTATCAATTGAGAAAAGATACATAATACAACTCGCACCTTGGGAGGAAGACTGCTCCAACTCGAAAATTGTCAATTATGATCTTGTGTATTTTAGTTGGTTTCTATGCACTTTATTCGGTGGAAGACTGTTCCAAGTCAAAACTCGTTCCAATTATTCTATAATATATCACAGAATGTTCAGTATTCCTATTTTGAACACCAATGCAATCATTTACAGGAAGACTAAGTCATTGATTGAGTAGGAGAGAGAAGAAATGAGCAGGAGAAAAGGCGAGTTAGGAAAGGTTGAATGAACGGAGAAAATGAGAATACAAGTAAAGGAGTAGGAGGAGAAAGCGAAAGAGAAGGATGAGGAAGAGGAGGAGAAGAAGGAGGAGTAATAAAATGGAAGAAAAATGATAAAGAGAAGTAGTGGGAAGAGAAGAATGAGAATAAAAAGAAAAAGATGGGGAATAGGAGAAGAAGGGAAAAGAGAAGGAGGATGATTAGAAGGAGGGAGAGAAGGAGGTGGAGTTGGAAGAGGTGGAGAAGGAGGAGAAAGAGGGAGAGGACTCTCCTCCTCTGGGGAAGAAGAAGAAGAAGAAGTAGAAAAAGAAGAAGAACAAGAAGAAGAAGAAGAAGAGAAGAAGAAGAAGAAGAAGAAGAAGAAGAAGAAGAAGAAGAAGAGAAGAAGAAGAAGAAGAAGAACAAGAACAAGAACAAGAACAAGAACAAGAAGAGAAGAAGAAGAAGAAGAAGAAGAAGAAGAAGAACAAGAACAAGAACAAGAACCAGAACAAGAACAAGAACAAGAACAAGAACAAGAACAAGAACAAGAACAAGAACAAGAACAAGAACAAGAACAAGAACAAGAACAAGAACAAGAACAAGAACAAGAACAAGAACAAGAACAAGAACAAGAACAAGAACAAGAACAAGAACAAGAACAAGAACAAGAACAAGAACAATAACAAGAACAAGAACAAGAACAAGAAATAAGAAGAAATACAAGGAGAAGAAGGAGAAGGAGGAGCAAAAGGAAGAGGAGAAGGAGAAGATGGATAAGAAGAAGACCAACAAGAAAAAGCATGATTAGGAGTAGGCTAGTTGCAGCAGCAGTGATAAGCAGTAGAAGAGAAGCAGCGATGGGATTGTGTTAATCCAGCGGCGAATAACGAAAACGAATAGAACGATAAAGGAGCGGTGGCTTAGCAGTGAGGTGCAGCGTATGCTGCCATTGGAGCGTAACACCAGCACAATTCCAGCCAAAGCTAACAAATTCGAAATCCTACCAACTAACTGCTGGCGGAATGGGTGCATTGAAAGAGGGCGACGAGAAGAAGGAGGAGGTTAGTCGACGGTTACAACACGGTAATTGAAAAAGAATAGAAGATGTAAAATAGATGGAGAGGAGAGATGAGTGAGTATAGACGTAAGTAAGGAAACGATTACTGGGAAAAGAAGAGAAAAGAAAAGTTAGGAGTAGAGTGATAAAATTATAAAATGTATTTATTTATTTACTTAGGTACAATGCAAATAACACTAATGTAATAACATTGGAAGATAAAATAATAAGGTAGTCCTTGTGCTATTTTTCTTCCAAATTTATAGATGACAAAGTCCTAGATAAGGTTAGAATTTCACGTGTACAATTTTTATAAAACTTTGGTCCAAAATAAACATTAAAACTATAAATTTTGAATTGAGATGGCTTAAATTGATAAATTAATTAGAAATATTCCACTCAATTACCACTTTTAACGAATAATATTGAGTTATTTAAGAAAATTTGGAACTATTCAATAAACACAAACTCGTAAACACTAAAGCTCAGCTGAAGAAGAAGAAAATAGGGTAACTATGAGATAGAATGATTAGAAAGTAAGAGAAGAATGGAAAGGGCAGAAGGAGAGAATGGAATAGAATAGAATAGAATAGAATGACTGCCTTCACTTTTGACCTAGGAGGGCGAAGTTAGGGCGCAAACGGCCCTCTCTTACACTTACCCCTCCAAGAATGAGGTATTCTTCTTATCCTCCCACATCTCCTTCTCCCACTTCTTCTTCTCTTCTGGAGAGACATTGAAAGAGAAAGTTACGAAATAAAAGTGATGGCAGAAGATGAGAAGAAAATGAAGAGGATACAAGAGATTGGAGCAAAAGAAGGAATGAGGGATTTCCAGATTCCTATCATTGAAGAATAGGAAAATATTTGAAGAGAAAATACAGGAATTTTTGGCAAAATACAGGAATTGGAAGCTGATATGATAATCATTTGTCATAAATCAGTTGTTTGAATTATTCTAAATCATCAGAAAGTTTGTTATTTTATCTCAGTTCATTTTAGTCAATAAAAGCCATTATTCTAGCTCTTCAATGGTCTCTATTAATTTATTACAATTTTATTGTCTAAAATAAGTACCGGTAATCAAAATGCCAATATTTATTACAGAAGCGGAAAGGGAAACAACTGAATGAGGTGATAGTTAATGAGGTACAATAAGCAGAAGCAATTATCTAAAAGATGGAGGGAAAGCTGCAGAAGATGTACAAATCCTAGATGAACTGAATAAGGTTGGTCAAGAGGAATAAATAGAAAGAAAGAAGAAGATGAAGAGGAGAAATAATGTGAAACATTGGAGAGATGAAATAATATTTGAAAAAGGGAGAGAAATGGAATTCCACAAAACAAGCATTGAGAATAAACTAGACATGGAGGGTTTGTGATAGCAGAAAAGTAAGGAGACGAATTTTAAGATAAAGAAATCAATGTGAAAGAGTACATAAAATAAGAATAGAATTGAGAAAAGAGGTGGAGGGGGATTAGGAGAGGAAGAAAGAGAAAGAGGAGAAGGAGGGGGTGAGAAAACGGAGGGGTAGGAGGAGGAGCAGGGGGTGGGAGGGAAGGAGGAGGAGGAGGAGGAGAAATAGTAGTGGGAAGAGGAGGAGGAGGTTGTGGTGAAGGCGGAGAAGAAAGAGAAGGAGAAGAAAGAGAAGAAGAAGAAGAAGAAGAAGAAGAAGAAGAAGAAGAAGAAGAAGAAGAAGAGAAGAAAAAGAAGAAATAGGAAGACGGTGAAGGATAAAAGAAGAAGAAGAAGTAGTACTGAAGAAAAATACAAATAGAAAAATAAGTAGAAAGAATAGAAGAAATAAGAAACGAAACAGAAAAAAGAGTTGCAAACTATAGCCGTTGGGCAGTGCAGGTCAGCATCGATGTACCTTGGCTTAAAGAAAAGCGGCGAGCGAATTACAGCACAGTGGATGGGTGCTCATGTGGCCAATGCTCAGCTGACTCCATTATTGGCCTCCTTTGAGCTGCAGTCGAGCACACATTCCTCCTTCTTCTCCATCTCCACCCACCCTCCTTCATTCCATTTCCTCTTTTCCTCCAACTTTCTTTCCCTCTTCACTACCCTAATAGTCTAATCTGAATCGTCAGGCCCCTTCAATACCAATATCATTCTGGGGAAATTACATGCTTGCCACAAAAAGTCAAAGAATAACGGTCTACCCTTTTACTACATCTTGTAGAATCTCTCTCCGTGTGTGTGTGTGTGTGGTGTGTGTGTGTGTGTGTGTGTGTGTGTGTGTGTGTGTGTGTGTGTGTGTGTGTGTGTGTGTGTGTGTGTGTGTGTGTGTGTGTGCCCTTGGAGAAAATCACTTGTGATTTTGGGTGCAGTATGTTGAGCTTTCATGTTATGCCTGTATGGATGAAATTGACTCTTCTATGTTGTACAATGGGAGAGGTTTTGAACTGATAAGGGAAAATCTCAACAGTATTGGCATATTGGCTGTGGAATCGATTGTATGATTGTATTGCTGAATTTTTTTTCTGAACCCAGTGCATCAATAGATTCGTCATTTGATTCGTATCAACATCAATATTTTCTTAATACATTCAGCAATACAGTCGAACCTCTGTATAACGAATTCGATTATCCCGAGAAAAAATTCGCTGCCGAGAGGTATTCGTTATTGAGAGGTTCTTCCAAGAAAACTGCCACGATCCTATGAATCTTAAAATATCGTATCACGGCGGTGAAGAGATGTATCGCGAACATAGGTAGGGTACCTCTTAGGCCAATATTAATATGGAAATTTGAAAATCCATGCTGTTGGAAAAAACATTTTTTTTAATATTTGTAGAATGTAATAAGTAAGTAAACTTACTAATTGCCTGATAATTTTGAAAGCCTCTAGAACTTCTTGATCTGACGGATTCTTCTCCTCAGATTCGTCACAGTCATAATCATCATCATAGTCAGTTCAAAGAATTGAATTGTGTGACAAAAGCAAGAATGGGAAAGTCCAGTCGTTCACCTGCCTGGTCTACAATAATGACAAGCTCTTGGAATTCAATTTCCAGTCACTTGCATTCAACTTTCGACATGTGTTTTAACCTCTATTGACTGTCTACAACTCTATCTTCTTTCTACCTGAATTGCCATCATTTTTAGTCTATTGACCTTTCTGCTGAAATTAAAAATTCCTTGAAAATGACCGTCTGCTTCCTATACACACTACACTTTGTATGTTGAAGTCAAGAGAAAACTTTGTTGTTGAGGGGTCCGAAATTCGTTAAATAGGGGTAAATAAGCAGCAAAAACTCTAAAATGTCATGGGACCAGGTAAAAATTCGTTGTGTAGAGGATTTTGTTAAGTGGAGGTTCGTTATAGAGAGGTTCGACTGTATTAGTGAAACAACTGAGTAACAAATATTGGAGTCTATTTCAAATTATCCTTCAAGTTGATGAAATCTGAAAACTTTCATCACAGTGACTGTAATACCGATCTACTCGTAAAAGGTAAAATTACTGAAGAAAAGGTTTCTAAGCTATGAGATTTAAACTTTTCCAAACTTTGGAATCTATTCAACCACTTCCAGAAGTTTATGAATTTAGCTTCGATTCGTAGGTGTTCGAATATAACATTGAAGTGGATATGGTATTTCAATGCTTATTCTTGATCGCATCACGTAGTATTTGAAGGATCTGATTAGTAATTTCCCACTACACCACTGATGAGATTATAGAATACGTATAACATGAAGAGATTGGAAACACTCAACTATATCATAGAGAAACAAAAGCGTAAGTAGATATCCCATGGTATAGGACGTTTATGTCGTAACTTTTACTGTTATCTCAAGCTGATAGTCCACGTATTTATTTCCCAAAAAGGTGTGTGACGCTGGTAGTCTCTCATATTGTGCCGTTCATACACTCTTACCCGGTCAAAACAGTAAAAATAGACAATAATCGACAGTAATCGGCTTGAGATAACAGTAAAAGTTGCGACATAAACGCCCTATACCATGGGATATCTACTTACGCTATTGTTTCTCTATGACTATATCCAGTTTTCCAGTTATTTGGTTGATACCTGAATAACTTATATAGTGAGGTTCACGTTATAATGGCAGTATTTTATTTACTTTTGTGTTGCTATCCTTGTCTATCATTCGACAAAACACATACCACTATCGTTTTCTAGCTTCACAACGTTGCCAAATCCATTTTTAACAATGTAGAAATATAATTAATCAAGGCAGACAAATGGCAACGCTGTTCTCCTATTTTTATCCACTGCCATTATAACGTGCACCTCACTACAATTCACATTATTCATTAATGGAACATTTCATAAGAGGAAGTTAATCTTCAACCAGGACCTGATTTCCTAAACTGTACACACTTTACTGACTTCCTTCTTGTGGAAATTGAGATCGTGAGAATAAAAAGGTGAGGAAAGAGGAAAATACCCAGAGAAAGAAGAAAAAACAGAGGGAAATAGGAGATTAGGAAAAACGAGATGAATAAGAAGAGAGCGCAAAGAAGGAGAAGTGGGAGAAAATGGTTTGATGAAGGGGAAGGAGATAGAAATCCACATTTTCGCAAACCATTCTTTGTAAAACTTGTGAAAACCGACCTTAAGCAGAGTTTTCACACATTGTGTGACAGTAAGCTGATTCCGATTCGAAATTGATGACACGTTGTTCGTTGTCTTGGATCGAGAAATAAATGTGAAAGTGTTAAGATGGAGTGGATTGATGGATGCATTCGATCAGTATCGGTTGATAGGATTTTCATTGTAGATTGTAGGGCGACGGCGGCAGAGGCGAATATAAGCTGGTATGCATGATGCACGGTGGCCTAGCCTAGCCTAGCATGTCGTTTCAAATTTGCATTTCCGGAGTTCAATCCCGGCTGTATGATGGCCTACCCTCTCAACACATACGTGAGTGGGTGAGAGGTGGGGGAGGTGGATGAGGAGGAGTAGGAGGAGGATAAGGGATGAAGAAGGGAGAGAGGATGAGAAAGGGTGGTGGATGAGAAAGGGTGGAGGAGGAGAAAGGAAGGAGGAAGAGAAGGGGTGAAGGAGGAGAAGGAAGGAGAAGGAGAAGGAGGAGAAGGGGAGGATGAGGAGAGGGGTGAAGGAGGAGAAGCAGAAAGAGGGGGATTAGGTGAGAGACATATAGGACAAAAGGAGGAAAAGGAGAAGACGAATAGGTTGATAACGAGGAGGAGTAGAAGGAGGAGGAAGAGAAAAGGAAAGGAGATGGAGAGAAAGGAGAGGAGATGGTTGATGAAGAGAGGAGGAAAGAGTAGAATAAGAAAGAGGAGAAGGAGGAGGTGGAGGAGCTCGTGGTACAATAAGAGAAAGAGTAGGAGTAGAAAGAGGACTATGAGGAGTATGAGAATGAAGAGGAAGAGGAGAAAAGCAGAAGAAAGACAAGTGTAGAATAGAATACAGGAAGAAGTGTGTCCCCGGCTGCTGTTACTCACATACGAATAGGAGGGGATAAGGAATTGGAAGAGATGATGAATGAGCGGAAGGCGAAACCGAATGATGAATAGCAGGATAGAAAGGAAACTTTAGAGAGAAATGAAAATGATGAAACAACAAGTAGCAAAGAAGGATAACGATATTATAGAGGAAGAATAAGATATAGAGGAGGAATTGAGAGAAAGAGCGAGAATAAGAGAGGAGAGAAAGAGAGAAAAGGTGAAGAAGGGATCACAAACACTAAATCACTGGGAGGTGATTAAGACGTGAGAGGAGGAAGGTTATGAGGAAGAAAGAGGTGGGGGGAGCGGATATGATGTGCATTACAAAAAAAGGTCATTATGAAGAGTATGAAGAGAGTAAAAAGACGAGAAAATCAGAAAAACTTTGCGGATGAGAAAGACAAAGATTGAAATGAAGGAGAAAAGAATTGAGAGAAAGATGGAGAATAAAAAGGCGTAAAACATGAGGAATAGAAGGTAGATGAGCACGTTGGATGCAGAAAAGGAAGAGAAGAATGAGAAGTATGACAGAGGAACAACAGTTTAACGAAAAAGTATATTATTAATGAGATGAAAAGGAAAAGGAGGATGAATGGTAATGAAGAAAGAGGACAAGACAACAGTGACAAGAGGTCGTGGTGGAGAAAAAAGATGATTAGCTAGTAGCGGGAGTAGCTGGACCAGGAGGTAGAAGAAAAGGAGTAGTCGGAAAGTAATAAGAGATGAAAAGGAAAAGTAGGATGAATGGTAATGAAGAAAGAGGACAAGACAACAGTGACAAGAGGTCGTGGTGGAGAAAAAGATGATTAGCTGGAAGCGAGAGGAGCTGGACCAGGAGGTAGAAGAAGAGGAGTAGGAGAGTAATAAGAGGATGAGAAGGCGGAGAGGAAGAGGAAGAAATAAGAATAGAGAGAAGGACGATCAAGAGGAGGAGGAAGAGGAAGAGGAGGAGGATGAAGAGGAGGAGTAGGAGAACGGACGACAGACACGCTAACACGATTCCGGTGTTGCCCCCGTGCCCGCATACTAGCTCACCCTCTGCTAGCCAATTTCGGGTTCGTTTTATGGATTTTGCGACAACCTTCACCGCACCAAAGAACCCCCTCAACCCCAAACCACCTCACAACATGTTCCATTCAATCATGTGGACCACTCTCCATCCTGTTTCGTGTTATGAACTATAAATATAAATCTACCCTACAAATATACAACTCACACTATAGATATCTGCATACCCACCCCACCTAACCGATATTATTCAAAACTCATACTAAAGTTGCAGTTGTAACATTTATTATCACCATGATAAATTTATGTGCGCTCTGAAATTGAGATGCACTGTATTGATATTATACATTATATGTAACCTAGACCCTGAATATGGCGATGTGGGGGCGATTATGTAGTATATTTTTCAATAAAATGAGTATAAACTGGGAGAAGCGAGTTGTGATGGAAGATTGAATTTTGCCATAAGGAGATTGAATGTGAAGGTTGTTAATATGGAACGACTTGATGTTGAAAACCAAGGTGATAGGCTACCATCTAGCTTTTAAAAAATTTCTTGAATTGATTTTTCTTGAAGGTGTATTTCAACATGATATGTTAATATAGTGGTAATTCTCCATGGTTCAAAGGAATTCATCAACTCAAAGATGTGAAGTCAATCCTGTAAATCTTTAATGTCAGGAAGAAGTACAGTTGTAACAACCTGGAGTTGTAACAGGTGCTTACCTGTTCAGATTATTCAATAATAAAAACAAACATTCCCGAAATGTTGGTAGATTGAAGATTTTTGATATCACACGCCAATCAGCATTTCTGTGTTCTGGATAGTGATCTCAAATATTGATAGTTTAGAAATTAACTTAGATCTTCAGTGAGTGGTCATTGACGAGGTATTTATTTGTTAGAAACAGGAAATATTGACTATTCTGACGAACTCCACACCTAGTCCTATGTGATTATTTTTTCCAAGAATCGTTCACTCACTTAATGTAAAATGGAGTTCAAGTTAATGTTTGAATTGGGCGATAAAACACAGGATGAACCAGAACAAACATCTTTCTCCTGAATTGAAATCTGTAAAGCCTTATGAATTGAGATTCAAATATGTAGGCGATGGAACTAGCGATATATTCCTGTGAATAAGAAGTAGACACCAAAACGCATTCTATTCTCAGATTATGCAACTCCAATAATCGATATATACAGGTTGAATTCAAATTCATATTTCAACCAAGAATTCCTTCAATCAAAGAATAATTTCTATAGAAGTGGGCAAATGGCCAAATTTTGAAAGGTTGAATTTTAATTTGTGAAAAGGGGCTGTTGAGTGTAACTTAACTTTTTGCGACTTTCATTTCCATGTGAATTTGATGAGATACATCATAGAGTCTATTTATTTATTTAGGTACTTTCAAGAAGTTAGAACTAAGTCTTTTAAATATAATTTTGTTCTAGTATT
Source organism: Nilaparvata lugens (assembly GCF_014356525.2). Classification (NCBI taxonomy): domain Eukaryota; kingdom Metazoa; phylum Arthropoda; class Insecta; order Hemiptera; family Delphacidae; genus Nilaparvata; species Nilaparvata lugens. The sequence continues at coordinate 23,717,564 of NC_052505.1, forward strand.
GACATGTCACCAGTCAAATGAGTGTTACTCAAAAATTGATGTAATGTGACGATAAATAAATGAAATGAAATGAAATAAAATGAGAAGGGGAAAACACAAAGCCATTTAAAAAGTCAAAGATTTTGAATTAATAATAAAATTTAGAAATTATTTCAACAAATTATTAACCAAATTTTAATGAACAAGAATACACTATGTACCATGTCCACTATATGATTCCAATCAAAAAATGATTAGAAACAGTTACAAAGACCAAAAGAAAGTATAACTATGAAACTAAACTGCAAAAAATCGAAGCTCAGAGAACAAGGCAGATTACAATAGGAAGAAGCCAACGGTGCCGCTAATAAATTCCAGGGCCACAAGTGTTATTGATGACCGACTAGTCAGAAACTGGGCTATTTTCTTTGAAATGTCAGCATTTCTGACTAATAACATCAATGCCTCTCATTCAAAAAAACTCTGACAATTTAAAAAGAATCCTACTATATATGAGGCTGTGAGCTGAAGGCGTGGCGTCCGAATAAGCTCACTCGCAGCCCGCCTCGGGTGTCTCAAATTTGGCACTCCCAGGCCCCCACTCAACTATATCTATACTTCTGTATAGACTATGTGTTTATTCCCAATGATACTATATCTGTATATATAAAGATCCACAGATATTTCATATGAATGGATGTATATAACATACTAGTTGTGTACATGTATAGTTGTTAAGCCCTGGCTATCAGAGCGGCGGTGAATCAAAACATAAGAAAAAATTAAGGCGCGCGCAGGAACAGAGACTTCTGTGGACTGAGATGGATTGGAGAGATTGTGATCTAATCTGAGAGACGTCTGCCCTCTGCCCACCTCCAACCAGTGAACCAGGTCAGGACATTTTTGTCTTATTATTTTGATCTGTTGTCGGATTAAGACTTTGAACTGAGAGGAGGATTTTCAGAGAAAATAGTGGGTCTTGACAGTAAATATTTCGAATAGATTAATGACCTGAACAGTTATTGTTTCTATGCGTTTCTCCATTGCTGAAATCAACCTAATATAAAAGTATCAAAGTATATCTTGTGTTGTAAGTATACACTTGGAAGAGGTTTGGTGATGATTTCACTTGTTTCACCTGTCTCTAAATCATCCTAATTATTGGAGTATCCCGTACAAATGAATGAACAGGTGTAATTCCTGTTATAATCATAAAGACAACTGTACAGTATCATAAAATGGGGTTCATTGGATAAATTTGAACAAAATCACAATGTAGGAAGATCAGAAGAGATTGGTGAAGATTCTATAACATTTTCAATAAGTTTTTAATTTCTAGTTTAAAACTGTAATCTGAGAGAAATCTTGATAATGTAGGCGAGATAAAGAAAACAATCGCCTTGATAAAGACAAACTGTACAGTATCATAAAATAGGGGTTCATTGAATAAATTTGAACAAAATCACAATGTTGGAAGAACAGAAAAGATTGGTGAAGATTCTATAACATTTTCAATAAGTTTTTAATTTCTAGTTTAAAACTGTAATCTGAGAGAAACCTTGATAATGTAGGCGAGATAAAGAAAACAATCGCCTTGATAAAGACAAACTGTACAGTATCATAAAATTGGGGTTCATTGAATAAATTTGAACAAAATCACAATGTTGGAAGAACAGAAAAGATTGGTGAAGATTCTACAACATTTTCAATAAGATTGAAATTTCTTGTTTGAAACTGTAATCTGAGAGAAACCTTGATAATGTAGGCGACTTCAATAGTAGCCATTTAGAAATATCCGTGTTGTCAATTAATAGTGATTCTTTCATCGATCATTAGAATTCTCTTTAACTCCCTTGCGCTAGATAAAAATTGCATCCTGAAAATTTTTGAAATAAAGCATCGTGATCTGAATATGTCCCACCTTCAATATTCCAAGAGTTAAGAGTTCCAAACAGTTGAGACGATTCTAGTTTATTGGAAAAATGTTTCATGAATTCTATTAATTCGTACCAAAGAGCATCTCAGCATTGAACACCAGAACGTTACTCTCAATTTAGAAGATTCAACCTTCAATTGAAAATCAAACAAGCTTCTCCATGCACTGAACATTATCCAAAAAAGTTCCCATGCTGAAGATGTGCGTAGGTGAAAGTAACACCTATCACTTTACACAGGTATAATCAGACAGAACACAAACGTTTATCTGATCTGGCCTAAGGGCAAAACTATCAGTTTACCAATGCTTAGAATCGATGACGAGGGAAGCTGAGAATCCATTCAGCCTCCAAAATCAATATACGAGTGTAGAGAAGCGATTGGATCAATTGATAAAGTTCGACCAATTCATCGCTATCAGTGATCCACTTAATCACGCAGAAACAATATAGTAATCGCGATCAATTGAAATACAGAACGATTTCCACAAAAATTAAATGAAATGATGAAAAATAGCGCACGAATTGACCTACACCACAAGCCACAGAGTAAGCTGATTGCATGGAGAGTAACAATATTGGCCGGCTTTAATTGCACATGAATCAATGAGCTGTCAGTGCCTCAACAAACGGATGTGGCACACACTAATTGAACAGCTTGTTTCAGATGAATCAGAAAAATGGACCAATTTTTGAACTGACACGACGGTCAAAAAATGATATATTACAAACCCGAACAAAGGTTGAATTGGTACGGTACCAACATCGTGAGCAAATCCACAGTACGACTCACATCTCTCTGTTATCATTCCTCATGAATAACATAAATGCTTCCCATACATCTAATGCTGACAGTTTCAACTGAAACTTATAGCACACCTGCAGAGATGGCAGAGTTGGCTGGATACTCGTCAAAATAATGAGCTAATGAAATTTGATACCCAACTAGAACAAATGCCCGAAGGGTATATGCCTAACTTTGTGATTTATGAATTGCAGCCTATTGACTATGGTTCAACTTTGCGGTCCATGATTGTCGGCTTGCCAATTGTTTCAGTTTTGCCAATTTCAAATCTGAATAAACATAAAACGTTCCAGGACTTTTATGAAAAATTAGTTAACTGTATTGAATTTTCTCATTCATATTCTCTCATTTCCATTAATTCAAATCAGATCATTATAATATTCAATGAAAATACAATACTTGAACAATACGATATTTTGAAACGCTAGCGTACACAGCAACAGAGCAGACATGAAGAAAGACCGACGTCTATGTGCTTTGCAACAATCGAACACCTGTGGAGGGATTTTTCCTTCGTCTGTCTGTAAACGCCTGACTGTTACTGTGTGCGTCTGTCATGGATCCACAATTCCCTGTTATCTTATGACCACGATATGTATTTTCTGGTCAGTACGTAGTAATGTTCACATAAACCCGAGGTGTGAGTAGACCTATAATGAGAAAGAATTCTATAAATGAGAAAGAATTCTATAAATTTGATAAATAATTGAATAACTTGAATCATACTGGACAATAAGAAATTAGCAATTTTTCTGTCATGACGACAGCTGATAAAAGTTGAGTGAGAGAGAACTAAACCAATGACGGAATAGTAACTTCGTTGTCATGGTAACAGCCAATGTGAGTTCGGTAAGGGATAATTGAACCAAATAAAAGCAGTCCAATGAGAGAAGAGCAACTTCCCTTCATGACATCAGCCTATGAGAGATGATTGAAAGAGATTTCAACCAATCTTGAGCCAACTAATGAGTAAGTTGCATTTCTCCATCATATCAGCAGTTAATATGAGAGATAATTAAACCAATCACGATCTCACTGAGAGGAGAAGTGTAAGTGAAGTATTCATTTATTTGAAAATTCACATATTGTGATGTATGAAGGAATAGTGATCAGAATGGAGGAACAATTTTTGTCCTGACAACAGTAAATGGGAGTATAGCGAGAGAGAACCCAAACAATCACAAGCTAAGCGTAAGCAATTGGACTGTAGAAATTTTGGTGACATGTCGACAGTCAATGAGAGTCAAGGAAGAAAGTAGGTCTATTCAACCAAATGAAGCTAACCAATGAGAGAGTAGCAGTTTTGACGCCATGACTTGACTTGATACAAGCCATTACATAGTCATTGACTCGATACAAGTGGTTATAGTCGGTAAGACTATACTCAACCAATCAGAAGTAAACATTCTAATATCGGTACCTGGATGATCCATAACAAAGTGCTTTGCCATCCCAACAAAACACTCCGTCTTTTTCTCCCTTATCAGATGGGACCAAACAGAAAATGTTGTGACAAGTCATAGCAGCAGCAAAATCCGCACACCGCAGGTGGACCTAATCTAATTACACTTCCAAAGAAATGTTCATTAGTACTGATGAGGATACACGGTAATGCGTTAGGGCTTAATACAGTCCCTTATCACAGTCCCTTATTTCTCCTTCACCTCCTCATCCTCCTCCACCTACTCCTCCTCCTCTTCCTCCTCCTCCTTCTACTCGTCCTCTTCCACTTCCTCCTCCTCCTCTTACTCCTCTTTCTCTTCCACCGCATTCCTGCTCCTCCTCCTCCGCCTCATCCACATTCCCTTATTTCCCCTTACCGCACCCACAACAGGCATTAAATTGTGTGGCTTCAGCTGGGAAGACAGCTTTTTTGCCGGGAAAAACACGGCTCTAAAACATGTCCTAACAAGGTGGTTAATGAATATGAATTCGAGTAAATGAAATCGTAACCGAGATGAGTTGGCTTTCATGAATCCATTAATATTTTTTCCATTGCAATCCGCCTGAGATGGGCTAGATGTCATGAATCCATTAACTTTATAGGTTCCTGTATGATATTCCTGTTCCTGTTCTTGATCTGTATACAACGTCAATAATTGATTGAAGTTTTCTAATAATCATGGATCCAATTTATTTCAAAAAATATGTATATTCTCCAGTGATTAGTGAAATTTTGACCTAATTTGATGAGATAAATAATCTAAGAGCAGATCTGAACTATAGCGAATTAATTTTCCACTCATGGGTTCCGGTGTGAATGTTTCATCTGTTTACTGTATTATTTATCTTTAACTGTATTTCATAACAATTCAACGCTCTCCACTAATCTAAGTTTTTCACCTTTATACTATACGTTATCATTTATTAAATTTTGAATCCTTCATTCCGCTCTCCTATATTTTTCTATTTCTACATCAATGACATTCATTCTTTGTTATAATAAAGTCATACGATGGGGAAAAATTTTCAAGTTTTACAGAAATTAATACAATTAATTATTATGGAATATGATAGAATATCAAATCTCATTCCCATACATTTGACTCGAAATCCAATATTAACAGATATTAGAAATAATACATCCTCATATTCACCATGCATCCATCTCAATATCCCAAACAACAAATGATATCCATTAGTTCATCATATTTATTGGTCTTCGTCCTGTCCAATTTGTAACGCATGGCAAGAACTGAACAGTATTTGGGATGCGATATCGAGCCCATTCCATGGAACATGATCATTATTTTCGATGCATGAAATTCTTTGTTTTGCTCCGTTGTTATTTTCAATAGCAGTTATTGGAGGGCAGACTGGATGTCACAATTTTTCTGCTATTTTGAAATAATAATGATGCTGTGTAACGTCTGTTGGAGGTTTGAGCTTCGTGAATGCGATATTTCTCTACATGAACATTATTCCTATTCCTCTAGTGGAACCAGAGACATATAAATTCCATTTAGTGAAAGATTTTCATTTACAGTTTTCTGGATTACTATTCAATTACGGTGATTTTTATTTGAGTATTACTGCACTATTAATTGGAATAACCTGCTGCTCTTCTCCAACTATCAGTTATTCGAATCTACGAACAATTTATTCATAAGAATACGAATCAAATAATCATGATTGGAAGATGCCAACAGACTCAGCCCAAAACTTTCCTTAATGATCGCTTCAAAATCAATTAGTTTAAAAATGTAATATTAGATGTGTAATAGTTATTGGGTCTGGTCACTACCTCCGTGTTCACTGAGGTAGTGGTCTGATACGTGTAACCAAAATTCTTTGAAAATCAAACTTGAAACATTTTTTTTTCTCTTCTCCAACACACCCAACCACAAAGCCCATGGTTTTTTATATTTGTAACATTTTATTGTGTTTTATTTGTTTCGTAACTCTTTGTAATTTTGTTTTGTCTTGTTTTGTGTGTTTATAAAATGAAAAGTATAAAGGACGCCTTATTGGGAAATATGATGATATTCTGCCACTGAGGATAAAAAATCGATTCAATATTATGAAAATCATTCATACCATCGGCTATAATCATTCATTATTTTCGTTCGAGAGTAGGATTTTATTATTGTATTAAAATAATAATCATGATGAAAAGTACGCTTTCAAAATAAGTCCCGAATCGCTCCTTGTGAGTTTGCCTCCAGCAGCTTCCTGGATTACACAAAGGAAGTGACTGAACAGAATTCAAATAATGCACTTTTACAATCACGTAAGAAAAAGAGCCAATCACGAAATTTCTCTCAATAGCACTCGTAACTCACCGAACGGACCGAGAAACAAAAGACAAGCTCGTCTCTGAGAAAGAAGATTGGAATACTAATGAAATAATCCTCTATTGAACAAACTACTTCAGGTAAATCAATGACTGCGCTACTCTGTCAGCATTTATTGAAAGGAGAGCATCCATGTTATTTATATGAAATGCTGACAGTTCAATTTGATTCTCACTATAGCTCGGGTTGCTTTTGAATCATTACAATATTTTGGGAGATAGAAACGAATAATGAGAGGTGATCAATTCACTCTGAATTTCGAATTCAGTTCGATTATGGTGATACTATAGATTTATCTGGTCAAATTGCAGTGATGAAATGCAGCTTATCGAATTCCATGATAATAATAGAAAAATAAGATGAAGATCTTCAATAATTATAAATGAATATAAACTATGAATTCAATTACTCGTTACAAATTTTCTATGCTTTTACAGTCCAGAGCCAAGCTCCCCCCGATATTTTATGTTATGTACAATTGAAATCCGTTGCTTACAGAATGTTAAGGGAAAAATATTCAAATTTGAGTTGTGTTGGTTTCATGAATTGTTGAATAATATGACGATAGGAAGTGAGTAGAAAAATACAGAGACATTTTTTAAATATGATTTTATATATTCAGGCTTTATTTATTTAAGAAGTTGAACTCATTCAAGAAATTTGTAATGAGCAATAACGATTTTTCATTTTATTGACAATCCCTTACTTCTTTCGTTAACCGACCCCTTCACCATTCAGGAACTAGCAGCCGAATAATACAATATCGAATGCAATAATAATTTTAATTGGATGCCTGAATCTCTCAGTTTCAGATAGCAAAGAATTTACTGCACGTTGCTAAATACTACAATGATTTCAACAATTATTGCTGATATTTGAACTTTACAATGCGGGAAACAAATATTGACATTCAAACTCCCAAAGCTCGCTGGACTGTAAATAATTGCAAGCGCAAAATGGTCTTTGTGCGCTAGTCACTGCCCCAACTACTCATACAAAGACCGTAGCTCAACAGTTCTTTGTAATACATGAATTTTGAAAAAACAACTACTTTTTAATCTGCTCATAGTTCTGTTCTTAATAAATTCAAAACAAATTGTACGCTTTCTAGAGGTTTGAACTGCTCGTAGTGAGATGAAACCACAAAATTATCTAAATATAACTAAACTACTTCATCATGTTTTATTATTCCATCTAGTTTTGAATGTGAATCATATTCTGTCACTCACTAATGTTTTATATAGAAGAATCAGAGTACATTCAGATTAATCGAAAATAATTATTACTCTCCAAAAATAATTTGAATTCAAAAATTCAAAGATCATGATTGATCGAATTCGTTTCATTGATAAAGCTATGTGCCGGTTGCACAACAGCCGGTTAAAGTATAACCGTCATTAATTCCACGAGAACCAATCCGAGAAGCAGTCTTTTCAAAAACGCCTTCTCTGATTGGTTCTCGTGAAATTAATCACGGTTGAAATTTAACCGGCTGTTTTGCAACCGGGCCGAAGTCTCTCAACTCTTATCAAAGATAATTTTGGTGACAATACTCATTTATGATGATCGATTATAAAAACTATGTATAACATCATGGTGTATATCGTTATAGTATATCCCTGCAATAGAAAATTGTTTGGATTCAGTACAGGAAAAATGTTGTTTGAGCATCATCACATCTGAACTTGTGAACTTACAAACTAGTTAGCTGGAAATTTTGAATAAAGATTCTGAATTTACCGAGGATTGTTATTCTTATAAATCAACCAATTTTCATTTCAATGGGAAAAAACAATATTTTTTCTAATAAATAAATATCCAATTTGATCTCAGCATATTTAATTCGTTTGGTTTTGTAATATAAGATGAATATTGTCACGTGGTACTTTAGTACCATCAAATACTTTAAAATGCACCAATGAATTTTAATAGAATTATAAAAGGGAAAGGAGGTTAGACCTGGTCAAAGGATCAACCAACTTAAATCGAATATTATTAGCGATTAGGAGTAATAGTATTATCAAAAACGATAAGAAAACATGTATAATTGTGATTCAACAACTATGAGAATCCATTAGCAGGATTAAAAAATTATAAAGCGGCTTACTTATTATTGGCGGATTATAAAAAATAAAAGTTTGCATGAACATTGAGGTTAGAATTATTTGTTTACATTTTTGAAAAGAATTAGTTGATCTTGAATAAATCGATAATTATTAGAATCAATGCTGAGCGAATCAGCTGATCACTCAATCAACCAGTATAACAGGTTGAATTATATAAAATTTACTCACAAAGGATATATTATATTATTATACTAAGGAAGGTTAATGTGTAGAAATACGGACAACTATTATTTCTGTATAAATATTTATTATAATCTAAAAAGCACGAAAAACCAAGAGTATGCAAAACTCATATAAAAAACTAAATGTATTATCTATTAAAATCGTATGTTACGATTTATTTATGAAATTAATTCAAGATAAACACTACAGGTATTTGTATAAAAACTTTTTATTTAATTTATTTTTCTATTATAAAGTTGAGGAAGCCCTGATTCTGAGGCGACCAATTGTATTGAGTTTATTAAATTGAAGGCCAATCAGAGAGTAGCTTACAAAATTATTCTAGGAAGAGACTAATTTTTCTGAAAACCTCCTTCTTCTGGCTTAAGATCTTGACCTGAGAGGATGCACATGGAGTTTAGGGTTCTTTCTTCCTTTTAAAATTTTAAAAACTATCAAGCCAAACCCTTTTTAAATGTGAAATATTTGTATTAAATGTTAAATTATCTGTGAACTCAGTGTTGTTGAAGAGTTCATAATCGTAATTGTTCCCTATAAATATATCTTTAATTAGAAAAAGAAACTTATAAGAATCTGGACCAGGCGTTAGCCCAGCAGAGACGAAAGGAGCCTGCCTAATTAATTATTGGAAATAATTAATTCAATCCACGAGACCGTCAAGAACTTCATGAATGTGAGTGATAAGTCAAACGAGCTCGTTTTAGGTTTTCTATGTATAGTGGGGAAATTAATTAAAAGCGCTATTCAAATTAACCTGAATTAAAGAAAAAGTCACAACGTGTTGAGTGATATCACATAGTTCATAAGAACATTTTATAAATTTATTTGATATATGTAGGAAGCTTACTTCCACGCACGGCCCGTACTCATATAAATCCCTGAGATCTCATGTTTGAATAATAATTGGTTAATTATTAATTTTACTAATTGAACAAAGTATATCATATCAAACTTAGAGACCAAACAGGTTTTTATTTGCAGAATTTTGTATTGACTGGAAGTCTAAGTATCAGTATTGAATATAATGTGTTTATGAATTTGAAACTCACTATTGTGAATACTATCAAAACCTGTGATAATTGTTCAGATTTTAGGAAGAATTTATTTAAGAAAAATTATAGATATATCGAACATTTTATATACACTTTTTTTATGGGAATATATTTTGTGTTTTATGTCAGCATACAAACTCATAGAATTTTTTATTATATCCTAACTCATCTCGCGATATACAGTTTGAGCTGTTTTGGTACCAATAGATATTCAGCAGCACTTAAAATTATTGAATCAAGTAATATTGATCTTATTCAGAGCACTCAGTATTTATCATCCTTTGATGACAATCATTTTAGTTTGCCAGAACAAGTATATAGAAAATTATATTAATAAGGTTCCAGTTATATCATATAAGGATCCAGAGAGCTTCAAGAACATGCGTTGTAAGTTCTAAGGAATTTTGGAAGGATAAATTGGTGAATACTTGTGTTCACGACGAGCGTTTTAAGAATCAACTAGAAATAGCTATAGTTGGTCCTTATCATTCTCTAGTGGTACATGGTTACTGTTAATCAGTCATCAAATATTCTTTTAATTTCCTCACTGGTATTCTTCAAGAACTTCATAGAAGCAGCGGTAAGAATTATTAATCACCGGTCATTGAACCTTATGGTGATTACTTGTATTTGTAAAATTCATGTATCTACCACTGAGCTAGAGCTGAGGTCTGAACCCAGTAATTTTGCGAGCCGGACGGCCTTAATTTTTTGTGAATTTATTCGCAAAAGAGGGAATTTAGCGACTGCTCTTATAAAATAATATCAAGAGCATCGTATCATCTGTGAAGGATTGGAAATTTACCACCTTACACAATTATAGCTTCATAACGTGGGGTTCTATCATAAGAGATAACCCTCCAAGGGGCAAAGGTACACCATTTTACAATATTTATTTGGTTTCATCCAAGTCAGAGTCTATATTTCTGCTAGGAATCTTCTACTAAATGAAGATTATCAATGCCAAATATAATTTCAACTAATTTTTGAGAATGAGTTACACCTGCTCACTATACAATAGAGTATAATATTGTATTGCTTTTGTATATTATTGTATACGTCGAGGTGCAACACCAGAGTCCATCTTTCCATAAAAACCTACAAGCATAATTTATAAATGAATATCGTAGCTATTGCATCGTAGCTGTTGATGAATGCATAATGCGATACAAATCATGAATGAAACCACAATATCCATGAAATGTATACTGCAGAAAAGTAAAAAACATATCAATGTCATAGAGAAACGACTGGAAATACCTGTTTTACACCACAGTGAGCTGCTGCACGAGTCAACGTACACTAGGGAGCAGTTATTTAGTAGCCTTAAATCGTACCTGTAACAATGCAAAAGACCATCATTAGTCAAGAATAAATAATCACAGTGAATTCAAATGTAGTCAAGAATAGTGCTTAGCTCATTAGAGGATATTATATGAATGAATACTAAATCTCACGTGCAACAATGGAGAAAGACAATCATTAGTAGTGAATAATAAATTACTGCTGCTTATCAGATTGAAATCAAATTCGGGAATGCTAAATTGGCTGCAATATTGTCATAGATACACTATAGAAACACAGGTCCATCCAAATTTAAATTAGCTCCCTCACTTCCCGGAAGATGCATCAAAATGCTGATTCACATTTGATACATGCTGTTACAAGAATTCAAATCAATGTAACCGGTCTGACAACATTGTTTTACTAGTTGGAACGTTTTGTGTTACACATTAAAGCACTCGTAAATCTTATCGAAAACACGATGGATGTCCCGGGAGAAATGAGTCATATGTATGCTGAACATGAATAAACTTTTTTTACGGCTTTAAAAATGTCACTTGACGTACATTCGTTTGATTAATTGAGGCACAGCGCAACATTCTAGCTTCGATTTATGCCTGGGGGGAATAGGAGTTTATCAATAATAACAATAAAAAACGCTCGAATTAATTCAAGGGAACGAATTTTCAATAATTTTTGTTGATAACGGGCTCAAGCCCCATCAAGATACAGGAGGAAACCAGATTTATGTAATTTGTAATTAATGTTGTCACTCTGTTATGTTTGAATAGAATTCTCTCCATTTTCCAACAATTTTGTCACGATATAAAATATTATTTCCATAATCCTCCAGCAGTCAAATATGAGTAACGGAGAAGGCTGATATCATTTGAATAAACTTCTTGCAATTTCGATATTACTGTGTATCAGAGATTGACAATGGTTTAACAACCGAAACCGGTCTTTCTAACTATCAATAAAATTTGTGGTTTTAGACAATTTCTGAGTATCTTCATTTAATATGAATAATCACCACAATATCAACTCCTCAACTACACAAAAAGCTACTGTGTATCATCCATTCATCGCAATAGGTCAACTTGAAAGTTTCATTACATAGAATATGTTACACCAGTTATACCAGTTACAAGCTACACCAGTAGCCTGTATCTCCTTTGAGACGAAAATAATACTCTATAATTAGCTCATATGTGAATTGAGAAATAGGTTGACAAATATTGGATCCACATACAATACGATACAATAAGTAACATCCATTGTAATTAAGAGCTGATGTTGTGGAGTTGGTGAGGGTAGTTGGTGTGGAGGAAAACTGTAACTTATCCTCTTAGGGGCTGGCACCAGTGTGAACCAGTGGCTGTTAAGGGGTGAAGTACAACTTAAGGGATGAAGTACAACGCAGCGTGTTTCGAGAGAAGAGCACACCGTAATTTCCTTGGGAATGTTCGGAAACTCGGGCAACACACTCAACAATTCATACACATGCTGGCCATTCACTCGCTACCCCAACATGCACCTTCACTCCTTTATTATTATTGTTATTTCGGGTATCAACTCCAACAAGAGAATGTATTGCGAGGGAGAGATAGAATGACAGCAGAAGGAAGGAAGATAGAGATAGAGAGAGAGAGAAAGAGGATGAAGGCAGAAGGCAGGAAAATAAGTAGAGCTACTTGAGAGAGAGAGTCATCTACGAGAGAGTAACATCAGGTGTAGCTATGTGGGAAACCCGGGAAAGTGTCAAGGTTGACAGATAGATCTGTTCAAAACCTTGGTGAGTACAAAGCTTTTGAGAATAACTCAGGAGCTATAGGAATGTATCTAACTGATGTAGAAAATGGGAACTCATTAAAACCTTCCAAAGATTAACATATTTGTATGGTTAATTAACAATTTGATTTCCAACATAGGCGCTATGCGGAGCACAAATTCGACTCCTTCCAAGCGTTCTTAACGTTTATCACTATTATAGTAATAGGTATATACATACAACTCATCGAAGCAATCTGTTATTCCAAACAACATAAGTTAGCGTGCTTTCACTAATTAAAATACGACAGTATATTCAATATACATCATGGTTGACCTTTGATAAAGGAATAACCTTTTGTTGAAGGATTCAAAAGTCAGTCTTGAACGAGAATCTGAGAATCAATTACAATAAAAATCATTCAAGTATTGAATTTCTTTATCTATTGCGAAGAGCTGTGTTTTTGTACAGTGTCACAACATTGAAATAACAGCTTGTAGAAAATTCATCTTAGAAGTGGTTAATTTAACATGTAGTACAAATTTCAATACAGAGTATTCTTATCACTTAGAATCTATTTCCAACAGTCAAAGTGAGTTTATCAACTTCAAGAATGCAAGAGTTTGAACTCATTGTTGTTGGAGGATTACTAATGATTTATCGATTAATTTGATTGTCTTGAAAGTTCTAATCACCGGTATACAAAGCATCACCAGTTTGGAATTGTTTGAATAGTTTCTCTCAACATAAATACTAAAAACTTCTTGAAAAATAAAGAATCATAAATTTAATTTTCGATTTTGAATTCGGAAAATGCGAGACCATATAACTTACAATTGGATAACTTTTCACCTTACCGCAATGTATTCATATTATTACATGTAAAAACAAAATCTAATCAAGAAAGAGAGTAGAAATTGATTTCGACCACAGCACAGTAGTAGAAATGTACAGTAAGATTCACTTCATACGGTCAGCATCCCTTTACAATAGCATTAATGCGTCTTATTCATCAGCCAATGCTGACAGTTTCAAGTAAGTCCCACTATAGATGATAGAAAGAACTGTACGTGAACTTTTATTGGATTGCTGCGAATCCTCACTTGACAAAACAAATATTCGAGACAGAAATCTTTTGATTGGATTGCATGCCGTCCTCACTCTCAACGCTTCTCACTTCCACCTCCAGAAGTCCAATCTCGCCTCTCACTTCTCCCTTCTGCATGGTCCAATCTCCTCGATTTATTCTGGAAGTTTTCCTCTGTTGAGGGAGTCTGCTGACAGAGATTCCCCCGGGCTGTCACTCCAACTAACTCCCGATGTGAAAGAAAATACGATTCGAAAATTATAACTGTCAACTTACTGTCCTTTTGTTCCATGACAAGTCTTATCTACCCACTCTATGTTTCTACAGGACTACAGGATGGGGTTGTTCATTGTTTTCTTTGGGATGATCTCATGGTAAAGTAGAGTTTTCTTGATAATAAGTTATATACAGAGTAACCCACAAACCTTAAAACATCAACAGTACAAATCATATTATCTGAAATGTGAAATTTGGTTTCAGTTACAGTTGGTGAAGAGACTCAACCACGCTTGACAGTCATCTTTTTTTTCTTTTTTGTGGAGTAAATAATCAATATCAAAGAATTGAAATGCCAATCCATCCCCAGTTTTTCTCACTATTTGCCATCTTCTTGGTGGATCTTTAAAAATGTATGGGTCTTGTTTCAAAACTACGTTGAGTACCTGGAATACAGTGATCATAAAAGTATGAGAGCAGTATTACGGAATTGCCTTTTCAAAATATAATGATGAAGGTTGGCTTTGAAGTAGAATTCATGTGAAATGGAATAGTTCTTTTCAGGATGGATTTTTTCAATAGAGCTGATGCACCTGTTTGAACTTTTCCTTTAGCAGTTTTCTTTGATAAAACTTCATATTATCTATTCTATTCCCTATATCTCTCTCATCAAGATTTTATATTTTGATTATAATTATTCGCAAATATCTCTCTCCTTTCATCTGGAGAGAGTATTCTCTTTGATGTTCTCTAAATGTATCGTTCATTGAAGAGAAGCTCAATAATTCAAGCTTTAGAAAGCTGTGTACAATATACCACCTTCATTCACCATCCAAAACTCATTATTGTTGAAGACTCTCCCAATAGTCAAGCTCAACTCAACAGAACTTTCAAGTTCTAATGGATCTTCTCAACGCCCGGCTCCATCTCAAACTTCGACTCATCCCTATTTTTGCCTGAATAGGTAATCTGATGACGAAACGAAACCACAAACTTGAGTATTTGCGAACAACAAGGCCGATTCGTGGGCTGTGTGATTAACAATTCAAATAAGCAATGAGTATTACTGGGTGGGAAACTCTTGGAAAATGGTAATTTCCATTCGAGTAGCGAGGAGATTCTAGAGGAAAAATGCGGGATTAATCCTGGAGCAAACCCGACAAATGGAGTTGAGTTTGCAAATTATCAGACTTGACCAACTGCGAATCGCAGCCGGCCAAAATTAATAACTCTTTCCACGTCCGCAAGCTGTAAGCTCCATTCAAAAACCGTGAGCTTACTGCGTGGCTGGTGGAGTGAGCATCGTTTCAATGGGAAGTATTTTATAAGGAACTCTGACATTTGAAAGTGAACCCCATCATAGCTTCTACGCTTCAACTACTTACCAGCTTACCACTCATGATAATGCAGATGAAATATTATGTTCAATACAGTCAGCAGTTGTGATAAGTTTCGAAAACAGTCGAAACTTCAGCCTATGATACTCAGATAACTTATTGAATAATCTTCTGTGTTTGGATTTTCATTATTTATGATCTACTCCTGTTAACTGTGTTTGTTATCTTCTGGAAAGAGTAGGCTAGGAGTGGGAGAAGGAGGATGAAGAATTTGTGGAATTCATACTTCGATGAAATCATTTGTTTCAAGGAAGAGGAAACGGTTTTTATGTGTTAGGTACATATATTAATGTGCCACGAACATGCGCATTTCACTCCTCATCAGCTGATCATATTCTTATCAAAAAATAAGAATATTTCCATTCTTATAATTTATAATTGAAATTATTATGTATTTGTGCAGAAACATAAACTTTCATAAATGATAAGTATATCATCAGTTGATGAAAATTGAAATGCGTGTCTTTGTGACGCGTAAGTCTATATGCATGAATGCTTATATACGAGCGACTATATTGGCTGTTATACGTATAACACATTCATTAGAAGATTTACCGGTAGACGGAGAGCTTGAAATATTTCTATCACTCATGAAACGACCTTCAGTTAAACGAATGGAAGTTTCTCAATCATTCATTAATTCATTTGAAATAACAATCAAGTAGGCCAATCATAACTAACAAACAACAAAGAATTGAGGGAGGGAGTGACTGAATCTGTTAATGGCCAACAAAAAAGATCATTAATTGAAGGACAAGAGTGACACTATTAATGATTTGTGGCCCATCATTAAATGCCCTTCACGATTAATCATCCAACGATGTGATTACCGGCTCTACTTGATAACATCAAATCCAATAATCGAGTGATTACCGATATTACTTGATAACATCAAATATGTAATGACGATTCTGATGAGGTTCTGTTCTGTGCCTTCAAAAATCGTCGTTATGAGCATTTGAATCTAAAATATGACGTCACACTGTGATGTAATCGCAGACGATTGGTAATGTAGCCTATATTGGTATGGATGGGTTTCAAATTAATCCTTTGCTGGGTACTGAGATATCCTAGTGGGCATGATACACAAGTAGTTTTGGTTTAAATGGAATACTTTTGAAAAAAATTGATTTTATTGTAGGCCTACTGGAATGTTGCAAGAAGTCTCAAATTGAGCTTTGAATTGTCGAAATTATCTCATAATCTGCAAACACCCATTTCTCATGTGATGATATGGTGTATGATATTGTAAGTAGGCTTTGTAAAGTATTTTGAAGAAATATATTTGAAGGAGTGATTTCCTGCAGTACTCAAGTGAAAGATAATTAGTTTTTTGAAAAACTAATGTACGTTTCATATTACAGTAGCCAATATCAGAAGTATAGGCCTATGTTGTATATTGTGAAATAGTTATCATGAAATTATTTCGAAAATCAATCATATCTTATTGGATATGATAGTATATAATATTATTTTATAATAACCTATATGGTAGTAAATGTTTTAGTAAATAATTCACATGTTTAGTCCCTTGGTCTGGCATTTTGTATCAACTGCCTTAGTAATTCAGTAATGTCCTATGTAGTCGCCCTAGTGAACAGTGTCAGAATAGTTGAATACGGTAACGTACACATTTCAATGAGAATTCTTTGAAACATAAATATGTCACAATAATTAGGTTAATTCAATATAGTAGCTCCAGGAAAACACACATTTACTCCCTTCCTTTGAAATGAACGAGGACAAAATTACATCCAATTCACTTTATATGATACAAGATAAATATTTGACAGCCGAAATTGTTATTCGTTAAATATCGTTTTCCCCTGTGACGCTGTTCTAAAATGATACAGCACATAAAGTAAATTCCATGGTAGATGGAAGGAAGAGAAGAGAAAGAAGATGTGAACTGAAGAGGGAAAGAGAAAGTGAATTTGAAGATAAAGAGCATAAGAGAGAAATTAGAGATAAGGAGAAAATAGAAGATTAGAGAGGTAGATAGTAGAATGTGATAAGGGAAGAGAGAAGAATAAGGTTACAAGAAGAGAAGGATTATGGGAAATAGAGTGAAGAGATAGGATTGACATGAGAGAGAATAGATGGGGTGAAGGTTGAACAGAAGAGAGGAATTTATAAAGAGAGATAACGATGAATGGATTTGAGATATGTTCGTGAGACAATGGAAAAAAAGAGGAAAAGAGAGACAAGAAAAGAAGGGAACAAGAGAGGAAGGAGAAAAAGACAGAAGAACGAGAGGGTGATGAGAAGGGGAAGAGGAAGGGATGAGAAAATAAAGAGTAGAAGAAGAGGAAGAGAGAGGGAATGTGGTTGAAATAGAAAGATAATAAAGATCAGGTGGAGAGAACATTGAGCCCATGATAAGAGTAGGCCTAGAAATAGACGAATTATGTGGTGTAAATGAAGAGTGAAATAGAAGCCAAACTGAAGATAAAATTAAGAAAAAGAGAATTTAAAAAACAATGAACAGGAATAAAAAGGGAAAGAACATATTATTTATTATATGGAGTGTATAACGCAAAAGGGTAACAAAAAATTGGTGTAGAGTATAGAGATTAGTGAATACAGAGAAAAGGGACACAAGAAAACAAGAGGAAGGAAAGGGTAAACAACAAATAAGGTGGAGAGTAACAGGAAAGAAAGATGAAGAAAATATATAGTTGAAGAAGAGATGGTCGAGATAAAGGCTAGTAAAGGTGGAGTGAAAGGGTGTTTGCTGTATGGTTAGAGGAAGCGCCCGGTCAGGTTGACTGTAGCTGTTCACTTTTCACTTCAAAGAGAGGCACAGCGATTAATTTGGTGCTACAGTGCGATCCACTCCCATATCTGTCAGCATTCCTTCCAAAAAGAATCACTGTTCCCCATATAACCAATGCTGACAGTTGTTAGTGAATCTCTCACTATAGTGTAGATGGCAGTGGCAATTTGTCGCGCCCAATTCAATGGACTTATACACTGCACTGGACATCTATGGTCTTATTCACTTTAAACAGTCAGCATAGGTTAGATGGGAAGCATTGGTGTTACCCATTAGGAATGCTGTGTGTTGGAAGTGGATTTCAATATAGGTACACTAGTCGAGAACGGCTGGTGGGTCAATGAAAATAAAATCCGCTTGAATTGGTTTCTTCTACTTGTTTTTATCTTTCTTCCCGCATTTTCTTCTTTCTCCTATCCTTCATTGTCTTTCTCCTTCACATTCTTCAATTTCCACTCATCTCATATTTTCACTGCCTTTAAAGTACTTTTCCCCTTCTACATCTTCTGTATACTTTCTTTTTACCTCCTCTTCCACCTCCTCTACTCTCCTTTCCCAACTATTTAAGGAATCTTTATCACCTTCTTGGACGTTGTTCATCTCCGCTTTTGCTCGTACTTGGTTACGTCAAGAAAATTCAAAACTCTAACATCTATTCCTTTTTCTTCTTTCAAGATTGACGTTGAAGATAGAGGAAGTGACTGTTAACAATATTGCACCGTTGTCTACTATTTCATCATATTCTCTGTCTCCTTTTTTACTTTGATCTTGTTTTCTTGGTTTTCTCCAGCCACTTTTTGCTCTTTTTCATTTATCAATTCTTTTACTTATTCAATTATTACATTGTGTACGAATAATCAACTTCTTCCTCTTTACACATGCTTTCATCCTTCACACTTTCTTCCAAACTCTTCTTCTTTTTCTATTCTCGCATGCTCTCGTGAATGGCGTAGTAGCGGTGAAAGTAGGAATAAAAAGCACAACTTTCCGACGTATCATCAAATATTCATAGACGTCTTTGCGGAGTCCGTAGACGATTTTAGGACGCAGTCAGGCCCTTTTATGGGTGGGTGTGGACGAGGAGCAGGAGGAAAAGAAGGAGATGGCAGAGAGAGGAAGGGTTGCAAGGGTGTTTTCATGACAAACTTCTCCAATGCCCATCTATACTAGTCGACAGCAAGGGGTGGCTTCTAAAAGCACACCCTCATTCATGTATGATTGCATGAAGTTTCGAATATTTCCTAGGATGGAGAGTGTTATATGCATGGGAGACATAATGAATGTTATTAATGAAAGTTTACCTGGGAAAATGAAGATGACCTTTCAGGATAAGTTATGATTCGAAGGAATTAATCAACCCAAAGAGCTTCAATCAACAGAAAATGTTAAAACATTGAGATTTTCAATCATGAATTATTTGATTGTATTATCCCTGTACTCCCTTCAGGAGTTTACAGATCTTACTGTAAAATTCCGTTACTGGTCATGATTGTTTGTCTTAAGATTGTGTGTTCTTTATGATTTGTTTGTCTTGATGAGTATTGACACTATTCTCAAGGTCTCCTCAAACTTGGCTACTCCACGCTGAAATACGTCTTCTATCTCCCAATGTTAAATCCAAGCTACGAATCTGTACCGTCCACATTCGTAGCTAGTGTTTGAAACGGAAAAGAATTTCCGTTTGTGCGTAAACTTCCACAGTTGACGACGACAAGCATTGTTGACATTAATATTGTCCAAATTTCAAGTATGCTAAAACACCTGATCAAATAACTTTTCATTATTTGTGTGTATTATTCTAGAATGAAAACATTTCTAATAGTATCTACAGTATTAAAAGTATAAAATGCATAAACTCAACCTACCTCAATGAAACATAATTAAACATAATATTTTAGGTTATTTAGACAAATTGGAATCTACCCAATGTGAGATCCTCACCCTGTCGTAGTCGACGACGGAATTCACGCACAAACAAAACCCCAGCTTCAGATTTAACATTGAGAGATATGAGCATAATAATTTAACAATGCAAGAGGAGCATATGATGTGAATGAGAAGATTCTAATATTAAGGAATTTTCAGTTCCCAATTAAGATGAACTGGTCCAAAACAAATTTTAAATTGTCAATCTACGCTTTGAGAAACAAAAACACTTCCCAAACCTTCCCATTCCAATTAATTATAACACATGTCAACTTTTTCCAGAATTATCATAAAAAATAATGACATAGGATTATGATTCAAATATGGATTTGCCACTGGAAAATCACACTTCTGATGTGAAAATGATGAGCACATTAAAAAGAAAAATCCATTGATGCTGAGAAAAACATTTATTAGACGGTGAGGCCACGGAAAATGGCTGAATGCATTGACCAGATGATGGATGCGTCTAATAACGCTGGATGAAGAGAGCTTCCAACTGTCAGCATTGATTGAATGGCAAGCATTGATGTTATTTGAGGACATGCTGACAGTTGAAAGTGAATCTGACTGTGTGATCTTTGGAAAGAGGTCGTGTAATTTACATACTGCCACCGTTCACAGAAGAGTTTTCCATCAGTCATCAATTATTCTCTCAATGGCAGAATGATGCATCGGTGAGAGATTCATCAAATAAGGCGCATTCCATCAAGCATTTAAGGCCAGCACTCATTGATAGTTGAATGATTCTTTCGAAATGAATTATTAGAATGGATTCCTTAGATTTATTATGGTGGAATTCATGAGAAAGAAAACACAACAGGTTCAATGTTAATTTCACTTTTCTATTTGACAAAGGTCAAGGATATTCATTTGAATTCTTCTATGTTTGGTTTTGACGCATCTAAATTTAAAAATCTACTAAGTGAAAATAATTGAGGACTGAAAATTCTGTGGAATGAACAACTACAAGACAACCCATTTCGGACTATATGTAACCTTATCTTTTTACTTGGGAGAGGAATAGCACGAGGTTACCATATTTTTCTCTCCCTCTCATTTTGTATGAATAAATCAATAAAAAATTCAAAGATGGAAGATGATGATAAACTCTCTTTCTAATGGTAATATTTTCAAATTGTTTTATTTGAAATAGTATTAATTATAATAAAATCAAGTGTTTGCTGCCTAATAGCTTCAACTTTTTTTATTTGACTCAACTCACTTCATTTTAGTATTTGGTGCAGAACTTAAGATTGTATAATCACTTGATGTAATTGCATTTTATATTAATGTATTTATAGTCATCATCATAAATGTTTCTACATTTAATTTCTTATTTCCAATATTAATTTGTTTAGTTGTATTTAAAATTTTCTTTAAATATTCAAGTATTATTTCATTTCACTCATTTTTCATTTTAGTATTTGGTGCAGAACTTAAGATTGTATAATCACTTGATGTAATTGCATTTTATATTAATGTATTTATAATCATCATCATAAATGTTTCTACATTCAACTTCTTATTTCCAATATTAATTTGTTTAGTTGTACTTCAAATTTTCTTTGTTTTTCAAACGATTAATGTAATGGAAGCAAAATGGATCATTGATCTGTTGCTTCCAAATATTCTTGTTTTCAATAAATAAATAAATAAACTCATTGATTTTAATTTGGGAGAAAAAACGTTCTGGGCAAGAAGTCTTCGTTGTTAGTCTTCAAGAATTATTTAAAAACATTTTGCGAATCAATGTTCATTAATGAACAAAATTGTTCATGAATAACAAACAAGCACATCAACATTGAAATAAAATTTCAAGTTTTAGATGGTTTAGATGGCTATAGCCTACTTTCAGTCTTCGATCATCGAATGTAATTTAACGGGATCAATTCTATAACAGTCTCTGAATTTTCAAGAATATTAACAAGATTCCTTCGATGACAGAAATCATTTGAATTAGAAAGTTAAATCTACATAATTTGGAAACTTCCTTCTTTACCTGATGACTCAATTCAATTCAATTAACAAATAATTGGAATTTCCCCGCGACTAAACAAACAAATTTAAAACATCTGTAATTTATTTCAATAATAACGATATTCACTACATTTCTACGAATTTAATTTACTTTAGGAATAGCTGCACCACAAATAATCTTCATAACTTTTCACATGTTGAATAAATAGGTGACTACAAGAAAATTGGGTCACCAGATGTAGAAGGTGGGTACCCACTATAATAGATGGTTGAATGTTTCAAGGGGCACATGACTATGTGAAGCCGCTTCAAGAGATGGAGCAGCAAACATTGTGCTACTCCATCTCACAATCATGAAACCCTCTTGAAGTTCTACTTGAAGCTACACCGTCCAATAATACTAATGGAGAGACAGTATTCTCCTTTGAGGCAAAGCGGCTGCGGCTCACTTACATGGATAATCTTCTTGCAGTAAAAAAGGTTCTGTTTCCGGTAACAAAGGAGTTTTACAAGTGTGTTCTATCTCTTGCTCCACCACAATCTTCATATAATCTGTCTTTGTCTATCAGCTTGTGAAGCTGCTGAGCTTAATAAGCTGCACCCAATATTAACTGATTGAATGCTTTCATGTTAATTAGGCCGTACGATGAGAGCTGTGCTATACTGGATGCTTCACATCGCCCAGTTCTATTCACTTTCAACTGTCAGTATTTCTAACAAATAACAGCGATGCTCCCCATTCAACTAACGCTGTCAGCTTGAGACGAGCCTAGCTATTGTGAGATTCACTTGAAACTGTCAGTATTCCTCAGATATAACACCAACGCGTCCCATTCAACCAACACTGACAGTTCGAGGTGAATGTAACTACATGGAGATGGGAAGCCGAGCATTCTCATCAATCATAATAGGAACAGGATCAAAATAAGCGCCTTTGCCAGAAATTCAAGCACAAATGCATCGTTTGATGCAGGAAATGAAAGAGCTAGTATGGTTTGGGGAGTTTAATTTCTACTTCTTTGAAAAACGAATATTCGCAAGTTACTGGAAATGGGTATGAGTATGAAATCAATTTATTTGAAGAGTCATTAAGCGTTGAAACGAAATTTCAACATAGATGTGAATTGCGATGGGAGCAGTGGAACCAACCAATTAACAACTGGAAGTTTATAACTGAAAGAAGAGTTCTGTATAATCCTAGGCAGCATTTAAAAATGAAATGAATATTTGGATAAGAAGTCTTCCCATCGATAATTCTATAATGAGCGAACTTTAGTAGATTGTGGGCCATAAACTATTATTCTTTGATGCCTATACATGTAGACTTAATTTTTCTTGATAACAATTTTCAGAAGTACATGACTTGAAAAAAAAACTATATTTGGATTTGAACTAAATATTGAGAGAATAAGATTTATCTCTTATTTGCGGATATTAATATTATTACTTCAATCATATGGAGAAATATTACTTCAATTAGATGGTCAAAAGTGACTAGATGGTCATATTACTTCTATTAGATGGTCAAACGTAATAAGTTTTATCAATTGTGAAATATTTTTGACCATAGCGCTCACCCTCTCTCACTCTCTCTCACACACACACAGATTCTCTCCCTATTTCTCTCTCTCTTTCTCTCTCCCTCTATAAAAAACAAAGTATTCTAATAGAATGGAGCGATTTTGAATGAACTCCACATAATGGTGAACAGTATAGAGAGTTGGCGATCCAATAATATCAAAGTATTGAATGGTGCTTGTGATTGAACAAAGTCCAAGTTAATATGATTACCGAGAGCACTACAGCCACAACAACCACAGTATAATAGGGCACACAAGTTTCCAATCACTGCCACACTAATATCGTACTTTATCAACAATTTTCAATATTCTGTACAAGGAAATTCATCTTTTGTCTACTACCTGGTTTTCCAATAATTACTGCATTTTCCTTATTCATGGTGATTCTGTGATACAATATTGTATTCTCTTCATATAATAAATTATGAAGGGATCATGTCACATCATGCTCATTATGTATTGTCATGCTCATGGGAGGAAACAAGAATTCCAGTGTTCTGTTGCAGGGATTAGAGTACTTAATCCAGGGTATTTCAATTTAGAGTGGAATTGAATGAGCATGCTCACATTATTATGATGATATCGTATATTTTTCACTTTTGGGGATTTGAATTTCAAATTATAGTATTTCACTTATGATCTATATCTCCTGTTAACTGTGTTATCCATGTATTTCTTGCTCGTATTATTCATTTGATTTAATATTCAAATAACGTATTGTGATGAATTTTTTAAATAGACCTCATGAGAAGAGAGAAAAACTGTGATTACCTTTTAAAATGAAAGAATTTGCTAAAGGAATAGTTAGCGACCGAGCGATAAAGCTTACTTATCAGTAACTGTATATTAGATAAGAGTACCGTTCTGTACCGAATATTTTCTAGAAAATTATTCAATAAAATTATAATTATTCTGCAAATAAAGCACAAATTATTTACGAATTGCTCATTGAATTTGAGGTTACACTTTGTTTACTATCGATCAGATGTTTTAAAGCAGCCTGAACACAGCTGACTGATTCAAAGTATTGTCAAATGTCATGCCGGTTTTCATGCAAGGTATAATATCATTCCTAAAAATTATAAAACTATCAATAAAGGACCAAGAATTTCGAATAAAAAATAAAATGTATGTATTATCGATGAAATTATTTATTATTTAAGAAATCATATTATATGTCAGGTCTTATTGTAACTAACTAGGTCATATCATGAACAGTATATTATTGATAAAACGGCAGAAATTAATTATAACAGTCTCAAACATAATAAAAATTGTATAAGAATATTAATTTATTAATGATCAATTCAACTGAACCACATGGTAATTAAATCTCTTTGGCAAGCCTAAGCCAATCATAGTGCATAGAAATAGCACCAAAAGGTGATCGTTTGAAAGCAACACATGTTAATCTAATATCAGACAACAAACCTGCCTTATCATATACGCTAGCACAGATACATTGTATGAGAGGAACTATGTCTAGAAGATTAAGCAGTTTTAAGAAATACATAAATTGAATTATTATTGTAATTAAAGGAATTATATTCTACTGCCTGCCACTGACGTCACGTCTACGTCACAATCGTTCTACCAATGGCAAATTTTTCATGCAAATTATTACATCGAGATTCTCAGAAGAAAGGTCTAGCCAAGAAGCTGAGAGAAAAGACAGCACTTCCCTTTTGAAATCCTCACCGTTCAGATCTCTTCTTATAGTTACCAAGACCTATTTGTGAAAATTTCTTGTTCGATTTTTATATGTTCTATTTGTGAGCCGATATTTTAGGCCGATCTGTTTGTTATTTGTAAATTTATTTCCATCAATCGATAAATTAAAAGTTTAAAGTAAATTATCCCTAATTAATTCGGTGAAGGAGATATTTAAATTAAAATTCCACACGTGCTGAAACTGAAGCCTGGATTGCTGCCGATCAAACGATTTTTGATCTAAAGAAGAAAACCACGACCGCCAAGGAAATTCACGTGAGTTATAAGTTTTAAAAGGGGCCCCAATCTACGCTTCAAAAATATTTCAGTGCAGAAAAACGTAAATTTTTCTTCGTTAAATTATTGGCCACGCCGACAAGCGTTTTTAGTTATTAAGAGCCTAGAATTTATTCCTATTGAATTCATAAGAACTTGTAGTTGATTAGCTATCCTCCGCTGCCAGAAACACGACCCCGAGCAATTTTAAAAAATATTTTATAATTCATTTTTTTCACTATTTTTTCAAAACTGTTCAATTTTATCAATTGTAAAATTCTGTTGAATCACGCATGGTATCATGCAAGCACAAGAAAATTTTTAACTATTCTGTTAATGCTAAATTATTATCAACCTGTAAATCAAATTCTGAACCTGCACTGTATGATTACATATTTTATTATAATATATTTCAGTTTTGTTAATTCGCTTTCTGAGTTCGATTATTTCTTAAGCCTGTCAATTATTGTGTCTGATACGTTCTATATCATCAAGAACCAATCGAATGCGATCATTGGAATAATTGAATTAAGCTGGATATTGGAACAGGTCTAAGTGGATGTAGCGAGTGGGGTCAGATCGAGATATTTATTCTTTGTCCTTACCTGCTCATATATCAGCTTTTATCTGTTATCTACCTCGACTTAGGAGCGAACACATCCATTGTACAGCAGATGCAGCCAGAGATCATATAAATTCCTACAATAGAGCTTAAAACCCAACAAGACTCTGTTCTCGAAGTATATTCTGAACGATATTTGGTCCAAATACCGTATTTTAATCCTTCAGAACTTATTAGAGACGCAGTCCCGTAAATTATCTACATCGGGATTTTTGCTCGACCTGTATGATTTTGTATGCTCATTCTTCACAGGTAATAATTTTAAGGTATCCGTCTTCAGTGTTTAGCGATCGCTACACTGCTTATAAAAATTTCATCACTATACAATTTGTCATTAGAAGAATCAAGGGTGAGCGAGCGTTTAGGCCTCCCGCGATTCCGACAATTGTATTGAATCTTGTAGTGAATCAATCAGTCAGGTGTACACTCAGCGTCCACACACGCAATTGCAAAATTTATAGCCGCTACACCATTGACTCAGTACAAGATTCACCCTACATATGTGAAGCCTTCAAATACCGCTCCACATGATTTGGCGCCCAACGTGGGGCATTGATGAGGTGGATAATCGACTACGAAGATTATTTAGTTGCTCAGTATACTATAGCGCTGACAACGGGAAAATTTTTTGAAAAAATTTATGGTTGTGAATTTCTTCAAATTTAATATTAACTGTTCACTGTTATACAAAACAGCAAGACGTACCATACCCAATTTTTGAATGGAAAAGAAATTTATCGATTGATGAATTTTTAGAGAAAAAATCGAACTCAGAATTTTATTATTGTGTTATTCGAGAATTGGTCATACTATAAGTCATAGGTATAAGAAATACCATAAGAGAAGTCATACTATTTAAGAGTATTAGGTCTATATTGAAACAATTTATAAAAAAATTTATGGAAAAGAGGATTGAAGTCATTTATATTTTTTAAATTTTTAAAGCATAAAGAGGGAAGTAAAATTAAATCACGGATATATTGCGGAATAATTCAAGTAGAACGCTGCAGCTTTTATATAAAATTTTGCGAAGAATACTAGCCCTATATATAGAATTGCGGCGAGAAATTATAAGAGTAAAATATTTATAATAATAGTAATAATAAATTATAAGAGGCATACCTGTATTACCGCATAAGTGTCCATTGTGTATCCTGTATGTTCTTGTCATTTTTATGTCAACGATATTGCTACTTTGATTCACTTCATCACTGAACATATTATTGAATAACACTTTTATATTTCTTCATTGAACGAATTTTTCACACTATTTCAATTTTTGATCATTCACTTATAATCGTTTCACATAACCTCACATGTTTGCGATCGTTTCACTGCACTTACATCGTTATACCATCCGATAAATTATGGAAGAACCACACCGCATCCGGGAGACCGCATCGGCGACTTCAGGGACGGAAGATGTCGCGCGGGAGAAACGCCCATGTACCACCGTTCCAGAAGTCCAGACGCCCGCATCTCATATCATAGAACCATTGCCGCCGACTGAGGACCACATACCCACCCTTCCTGTGCTAGAGATGAGCATCATCCTGGAAGCATTAAACAATGCATATGAAGGAAACACACAAGCAATTGACGAACTAATTGAAGAAGCCCGACAGATGCAGAAAACAGGTAAACGAGGTTCTAAAAAACCGGAACAAAGATGGAAGGAAGCAGTAGAGAAAAGAAGGATGTTAACACAGCAAAGTGAAGAGAAGTGTCATGCAAAGGAAGTCAGTATTGGACCAGAGACTGAGCCCACGCACGCGGAAATAAACATACTCGAAAAGGAGGTTAAGGTCAAACAAGCAAGAGAAGAAATAATTAAAGAAAACAAACAAGCAATAGAAGAAATAATTAAAGAAAACAAACAAGCAAGAGAAGAGATAATTAAAGAAAACAAACAAGCAAATGAAGAATTAAAGAAGGAAATCCAACAGTGGAGGAAAACAAGTGAACAAGGTTTTGAGAAACTGGATCAACAGTTGAAGGAAGCAGCGGAAAGAAGCAGGATGTTAGGACGGCAAATCGAGGAGAAACATCAGACAATTAAAATCAATATTGGACAAGTGATCGAGCCCATGCATGCGAAAGCGGACATACTCGAAGGAGAGGTCATAAAACAGGCAAGCGAACGTGACACATGTATGGAAAATCAACCCACCGAGAATATCAAGACTGAAGTTGCACCGCACCCCGCAGAACGCCGAGAGGAGCCGGACGACACCACCCGCCAAGCTGAAGACGTCATCCATGGCATAGAGGGACAGCCCGCATCACCGCCCGCAGAATGCCAAGACGAGCTGGACGACATCACCAGCCAAGCTGAGGACGACATCCAGCAAGTAGAGGGACAGCCCGCATCACCGCCCGCAGAATGCCAAGACGAGCCGGACGACATCACCAGCCAAGCTGAGGACGACATCCATGGCATAGAGGGACAGCCCGTATCACCGCGCGCCGGACACCAGGAGTCCAAGGACGCTGCCCGCCGAGTAGAAGAGCAGCCCGGACCGCCGACTGCCCATATCTCCCATCCACCGAAGACAGCATCTGCAACAGGAAAACCCAGCACTCATGAAGATATTTCGCCAAACAATAGAAATAAAACAAAAATTCACAACAAATCAAAATCGCAACTGAAACTAAAAACCAATAAATCAAAACAACATACAAGCAAAATAGCAGTTCAACGGAAAAGAAGAAGCATTGATAGAATTCATCTACACCGCCATCATGTTAGGCTAAAATCTTACATCACGATTCCTACCGACATGCAAGGAAAAAGGAAGACGATATCCAGAAGAACCTACAACCACCGCAGTCATGTCCGGTTGAAATCAAACAGACTGTACACCAGCATGCAGAAAAGGAAAATATTATCAACAAGAATCCACACACATCACCGGCATGTCCGGTTTAAAAATATCAAACTGCATGTTACCGGCCAACAAAGAGGAAACGAGTTTGTAAGAATTGATTTACACCACAGGCATGTCCGTTTTAAGCAGAGTTTAATAAAATGGATAGTCACAAATCGGAATTGGACCTTGAAGGACACCGAATCAAATTTAGATGGGGGCTTAAGGAAGAAATAATTTTTCAATCAACTAGAAACTACATTTGTGGAATACACCAATAATCAAACACTTCATAATCACAGCCTACCCATCGAATCATTACTTTGCAGACTAGCATCTTTCTACTGCTGCCTAATCAACAACATAACCTAACTTCGCCGCATCTCAGCTAATATGGAAATATTATTGATTCACATCAAATGAAGAAATTATTATCAACTCTAAGTCAAGAAATTAAAACTGAAAACAACTTTAAGAATTTACCAACCTGATCAAGCCATCCACCTCGTGTCATAGTCATCCCAGAAACAATTGCCTAGTTATATCCGCCCAACTGAAAAACAAAAACAAAAATTGTATTATCAACAGAAAATAATTGTAAATTAGAAATCAGATGAAGTTAGTAGTGAATAGGAGGAAAGAAAATAAACAAAGTTTATTTGAAAAAATGTGTAAATCTAACCTCGAAATACAGAATCGATAGAAGAATCTATTCAGAGTCAAAGCCTGTTCGATAATTTTCTTTGTCACACCAACCAATGTGTGCGAGATCATAGAGTCAATTTCAATGGAATCAAAGCAATATCGTTATTAATTAATGTAACCTATTATTTAATGTGAAATTATAAGTGAAAAACGCAACCAAAAATATATATTTATGTTAAATTGCACGGAATGCGCATGTTATATGTCATATAAATGTATCTCTAAAAAGCTCAAAAGAAAATGAAATTCTTACCTTCAAATGTGAAAATTTATTATTGTTGCATCAAAAGATCATAAATTGTAATTCAAATTGATAAATATAATCTTGAAAGCATAATATTTGTAACCAGCATTGATAAAAATCAAAAATCACTTCAAGTGTAACCCTGTTTGTACACAACGTACTAAGCGTAAAAAAGGAATTACTCGAATCAAACGGTAGACAATTGTCAAGTCACCGAAGTTAAATCACACTCTCACCCAATTTATGTAAAAGCCAGAACAAAGAGTCGAAACCTGTAATAACCATGAAAAAATGATGAAAATCTATATTTGTTGCCAATACTGTTCGAATCTTAAGAGGATAATATGTGAAATTTTGTATATTTGTTATAGTTATGGGTCTGCTCATAAGCCACCCGTGAATGGAAGTTGTGGAGTTGTTTTAATGAAGGATCCAAAGAGACCTCATTAATTATTGTATTTCGATTGTATCCAATGAAAGGAACAATCAA
The DNA here is from genome assembly GCF_014356525.2 of Nilaparvata lugens. Taxonomy (NCBI): domain Eukaryota; kingdom Metazoa; phylum Arthropoda; class Insecta; order Hemiptera; family Delphacidae; genus Nilaparvata; species Nilaparvata lugens. The sequence continues at coordinate 23,748,368 of NC_052505.1, forward strand.
TTATTTATTTTCTCGTAGCCAAAAGTGCACGATATATTGTTTTTAGTGTTAAGTGTGGAGTTTTCGTAGAAGTAAGGAGATGAAATAGTGTATTCATCACAATATCGGATTTTTCAAATAGTCATTGTTTCAACTCGTCTCCCAATTACCTATTTAAAATATCCTGGGGGCTTTGTGTGATGAATTTTTTAAATAGACCTCATGAGAAGAGAGAAAAACTGTGATTACCTTTTAAAATGAAAGAATTTGCTAAAGGAATAGTTAGCGACCGAGCGATAAAGCTTACTTATCAGTAACTGTATATTAGATAAGAGTACCGTTCTGTACCGAATATTTTCTAGAAAATTATTCAATAAAATTATAATTATTCTGCAAATAAAGCACAAATTATTTACGAATTGCTCATTGAATTTGAGGTTACACTTTGTTTACTATCGATCAGATGTTTTAAAGCAGCCTGAACACAGCTGACTGATTCAAAGTATTGTCAAATGTCATGCCGGTTTTCATGCAAGGTATAATATCATTCCTAAAAATTATAAAACTATCAATAAAGGACCAAGAATTTCGAATAAAAAATAAAATGTATGTATTATCGATGAAATTATTTATTATTTAAGAAATCATATTATATGTCAGGTCTTATTGTAACTAACTAGGTCATATCATGAACAGTATATTATTGATAAAACGGCAGAAATTAATTATAACAGTCTCAAACATAATAAAAATTGTATAAGAATATTAATTTATTAATGATCAATTCAACTGAACCACATGGTAATTAAATCTCTTTGGCAAGCCTAAGCCAATCATAGTGCATAGAAATAGCACCAAAAGGTGATCGTTTGAAAGCAACACATGTTAATCTAATATCAGACAACAAACCTGCCTTATCATATACGCTAGCACAGATACATTGTATGAGAGGAACTATGTCTAGAAGATTAAGCAGTTTTAAGAAATACATAAATTGAATTATTATTGTAATTAAAGGAATTATATTCTACTGCCTGCCACTGACGTCACGTCTACGTCACAATCGTTCTACCAATGGCAAATTTTTCATGCAAATTATTACATCGAGATTCTCAGAAGAAAGGTCTAGCCAAGAAGCTGAGAGAAAAGACAGCACTTCCCTTTTGAAATCCTCACCGTTCAGATCTCTTCTTATAGTTACCAAGACCTATTTGTGAAAATTTCTTGTTCGATTTTTATATGTTCTATTTGTGAGCCGATATTTTAGGCCAATCTGTTTGTTATTTGTAAATTTATTTCCATCAATCGATAAATTAAAAGTTTAAAGTAAATTATCCCTAATTAATTCGGTGAAGGAGATATTTAAATTAAAATTCCACACGTGCTGAAACCGAAGCCTGGATTGCTGCCGATCAAACGATTTTTGATCTAAAGAAGAAAACCACGACCGCCAAGGAATTCACGTGAGTTATAAGTTTTAAAAGGGGCCCCAATCTACGCTTCGAAAATATTTCAGTGCAGATAAACATAAATTTTTCTTCGTTAAATTATTGGCCACGCCGACAAGCGCTTTTAGTTATTAAGAGCCTAGAATTTATTCCTATTGAATTCATAAGAACTTGTAGTTGATTAGCTATCCTCCACTGCCAGAACCACGACCCCGAGCAATTTTAAAAAATATTTTATAATTCATTTTTTTCACTATTTTTTCAAAACTGTTCAATTTTATCAATTGTAAAATTCTGTTGAATCACGCATGGTATCATGCAAGCACAAGAAAATTTTAAACTATCCTGTTAATGCTAAATTATTATCAACCTGTAAATCAAATTCTGAACCTGCACTGTATGATTACATATTTTATTATAATATATTTCAGTTTTGTTAATTCGCTTTCTGAGTTCGATTATTTCTTAAGCCTGTCAATTATTGTGTCTGATACGTTCTATATCATCAAGAACCGATCGAATGCGATCATTGGAATAATTGAATTAAGCTGGATATTGGAACAGGTCTAAGTGGATGTAGCGAGTGGGGTCAGATCGAGATATTTATTCTTTGTCCTTACCTGCTCATATATCAGCTTTTATCTGTTATCTACCTCGACTTAGGAGCGAACACATCCATTGTACAGCAGATGCAGCCAGAGATCATATAAATTCCTACAATAGAGCTTAAAACCCGACAAGACTCTGTTCTCGAAGTATATTCTGAACGATATTTGGTCCAAATACCGTATTTTAATCCTTCAGAACTTATTAGAGACGCAGTCCCGTAAATTATCTACATCGGGATTTTTGCTCGACCTGTATGATTTTGTATGCTCATTCTTCACAGGTAATAATTTTAAGGTATCCGTCTTCAGTGTTTAGCGATCGCTACACTGCTTATAAAAATTTCATCACTATACAATTTGTCATTAGAAGAATCAAGGGTGAGCGAGCGTTTAGGCCTCCCGCGATTCCGACAATTGTATTGAATCTTGTAGTGAATCAATCAGTCAGGTGTACACTCAGCGTCCACACACGCAATTGCAAAATTTATAGCCGCTACACCATTGACTCAGTACAAGATTCACCCTACATATGTGAAGCCTTCAAATACCGCTCCACAGTATATAGTTTATACTTTTTTGCTTGAATCTGTTTCTCAACTGTTATTTTTCCTGTGAAATTGGTTTTCTACTGTTCTACTGTAGGAAGTTGAATAAATAAATAAGTGAATAATAGCTGAATATTGAGAGGTCTTTTTCATATTTGTCAATAGTTTTCTAGGTATTTATCTCGTGTATCAAGACAACATACTCATGTTTTGGAAAGAAGTTATTTTTCAAAATAAATTATCAAATATTTTTTCAAATGAAATAATTAGAAGAAAGTAGTAGTGATTATCATCAAACATTACAGATTTTATGTCAGCTTTAATCGATCATGTCGGAAATCGTTTCGAATAAAACTACATGAACATGTACAGTACTAATAGCCTATAATTATTTGCTTCAACAATTCCAGTTAACTGTTCAACTGTCCATTTTCAACTTTTTGATCGTTTTAAATATCTATTTCCAACTGTTTTGAATGTTTCAACTGTACAGTACTCATAGATTTGCTCCAACAATTCCAGTTAACTGTTTCAACTGTCCATTTTCAACTTTTTGAATGTTTCAAAAATCTATTTTCAACTGTTTTGAACGTTTCAACTGCCATAAGTCGAGAGATAATTGCGGTCTTAAAAATCAAGGTCACCCTTCAATAGATAACGTCTACTCTCCATCCTTGACTCGGGAAGGTTCAAGGAGACATGAAACTTGGAAACATTTATGTATTCATGAGTCTGCCGACGACCAAAGTTCAACTCCCTGCAAACACCTACAGAATGTGTTATTTTCTGCCGTCAACTTATTTAAAAGTCACTGCTCGAAAATCTAATCATGGCCGGGATTTGAAGCAGTGCTTCAGCAATGGATCAGCCAGCAGCACTTGAGACCTCGATATATTTTAATGAGAAACTTAGGCAGAGAAAGGAGAGTTGCAGAAAGTTTTCTGATTAGATTTTGTGTATAGTAGTGGTTTCGTGGTAACCAAATTCTTGAGTGATGGACTGCCTGTAGAGTAAGATATAAACGATAATAATTTTTCGCTTAAAATTATTGGACTTTTCTTAATTTTCTTATGTTTCCCCAAAGCTTCTATTGATCAAATTCAAATGGTCAAACAACATGTTAGGGGATAAGAAGTTGAAATATTGAATCATACATTCTATTTTTTTATATGTTATAACGGTTTTTATGTTTTTCGGTGTATGTGAATTTTATTCATTTATAAGATAACATAAGATAAGATAAGATAATCTCTTTATTCAACACAGCATATAATACAATATACATTTGAATATCGTCTAGTCGCAGGTCATTCCTTGAGGAATTGTTGAAAATATACTCACAATCTTCTCTACATATCTACATATCTCATAATATCTTATTAATCCTCTCTACATATTTTTCTGTTAATATATTTGAATTTATATTATTTTTTCTACAACTGCGCGTAAAAAAAGAATTTACATACTCAATTCTCCTCGTAACAGCTTATTTCTGAGGAGAATCAACTTTTTCGCACGCCAACCATCCGCGCATGCTCAGTAGATTTTCTTTATGCTCGCTAATCATTCGCGCATGCGCAGAAGAGTTTCTTTACGCTCGCTAATTAGCTGATGGTAAGCAGCTCGCCAAAAGTCAGATCTTAACCTAAAAAGTCGGTAATTGTAACTCCGCCGATATAAGTAATTTAACAGGTTTGGGCAGTGTAGAAAAAATGTCGTATGTAATTCGCGCGTAATGCTTCTTTATCGCTCTTGCAAAATTATCACGCTCCGCTTCACCGCGAGCGATAAAGTCGCGCATTACGCTCATGAATAGCTATTCATAAATAGCTATTGTAGCCTAGACAGTGAAGGTTGGACATTGATCCGTTGTAATTCAAATATTAATTATTGAGGTGTAATTTGAATATTAATCCTCTCTACATATTTTTATAATAATGTAATTTATCAATTCATATCAATATGTAATGTAGACTAAACAGTGAAGGTGACACATTGATCCGTTGTAATGTGTAGGGTGTAATTTGATGGACATGATCCATTGAATAATCGATAAGCTAGCTGTCACCTGTCATTGCTGATAATCTGCCTCATTCATGAATCATGAATAATATGATATCAATAACAATAATAACGGAAATCACACGGATAGCTGCAATCGCCAGCTCCTATAGAGAGATTGACTTCAATCCGTCACCATTAGTTAAATGGGATGCATTCATATTATTTATTAGGAATACTGACAGTATATCCCACTGCAGTATTAGAATACTGCAACTGTGAATATGCCACTATACTATAGTAGATCCTATTTACCGATTTTGCGAGACTTTTTTGCGACTTTTCCCCCCCTCCCCCCTCCCCCCGCACCCATCCTACCTTCCCCGCACCTCCCCCGCTCCTGCGGCACCTCCCCCGCCCCTTAGAAGCACTTTTTAAATCTACGTGTACTAATTTGCAGATTTATCTTGATCGAAAGCAATCAATTTTGTGATGATCATAATGATTATTAACCTTCCGGTAGTCGCGCCCTACTCAATCACACGAGCAGTCGCGTGTTGTACTTTTTACAACATCCAATTATCCAAGTGTTATGTACTCTGTTTACTGTTGAAACATGTTAATTAATTGTATAATTACTCTTTTCATGTATTGGATTATTTTACACCTATGAACATTTGGATGATTACAATTTCATAGCCCAATAAGGTACACCAAGCAATGCCATCAATTCTGTGTTATTGGTTCGTTTAGCCCCGTATACAATCTTTCCCTATCTTATAAACTGTCGCGACTAAATGGCACCTAAAGACTGAACCATTGCTCGGTTGATACTGCAATTCAGTGGAGTGATGGGGAGAAAGTTTTGGAATGCACAGGTGACTCATTCACTGACTCCACCCTATCCAATAGTTTTGTGCAGCAAAAAACTGATACTGTTGTACTTTTTACAACAGCGCGACTGCCGGAAGGTTGATTCTATCATGGGAGAAGTATTGAGTTTCACTAAGAATAATTAAATATTATATGGCCTACCTTGTCCCTATCTTGTGGAATTTCCTTGATAACATTTACTCTTTCGAGAAAAAGTGAATTATCATTACCTGATTATCATCAACACTCTGAATAATAATTAACATTAGCCTGTGATGAAATTCACGTTAAAGATCCAGCATTCCTTTATAACAGTCTCAATACTTTCCATGAAACCAATACTGCTGACAGTTTATCTCCCTGTAGTAAAGCTTCATCCAAATAGTGCAATACATTCCACGAAAACTCCACAAAAAGTGTTGAAGTAATATGACATTTGGAGATTTAGGCTCAACTCACACTTACGCGACTCTGATCGAGAAGAGACTCGACTCTAGTCGAGAGCATGTGTTTTCAGATGGTGTCAGTCGCGGAGACTAGAATCGACTGGTCTGAGTGTCACCATTTGGAAACACATGCTCTCGACTAGAATCGAGTCTCTTCTCGATCAGAGTCGCGTAAGTGTGAGTTGAGCCTTAGAGTAAAATATACAATTAGTTTCATCTAAAAGAATTTTCAAATTATCTTTTATTTTGGAAAGCATCACAGAAAAAAACATGTCTATAGTTCCTCAAAATTCTGACCGATTTCCATGATCCATTATTCCAAATAATGCTCTATCAATCGACCCCAGAACATTGAGAAACAATCATATCAAACTCAATAGTCTCCGGTTGCAAGTGTGAATTATTTACGGTACACCTTATCATAAAATATGGTGCCTCGGGTCCTGAAAAATTCTAAGCTGGATGATTTAGGGTCCTCGTGCTGGATTTTTTATCAAACTGCACTCTCAAACCTTTAGTAAGATCCACTTCAAACTGTCAGCTTTAGATAGATGAGAAGCAAACATGATATATATGAGGATAGCTGACGGTTTGAACTGACTCTGACTGTGGGTCCCCCACACATAAAGCAAGCAAGTAGCTTTCATCGCCTCAATAAACAACAAGCTATGCCAGATGCAGATGCAGCTACAGTCACATTATACCATATTTTTCTTGATAAAATGGTGACGCTCGTTCCAAGCACAGAGACTAGATAACAGAGTACATAACTGGCCAATATTGTTTATTTCAGAGTTTTATCGCTTTATCTGGAGTTGATTATTTGATCAAACCAATCCGCATTAAGGAAAATTAGTTCTTTAATATCTCACAGATATAACAGAGAGTCATTTTCTGTATTTCAAATAATTTAATTATTGCCAGTATTATTCTGATTAAATCATTATCTAGAACCTTCAGACGTCCAGACACAAGAATAGTGGCTAGGCATATGAATATAAGTATGATACAGGCCTATTACTGTAATGTACAATATCTATACTCTAGCCTTGGTTTAGAGCTAGATTCTAGAGTATGAAACAGCGAGGATTCTATTTGTAATTCAGTCAAAATAATAGCTTCTATAATAGTTTTACCATCCCTGGTTTCTTTCTTCTTCTTTTCCTTTTTCTTTCTCTCCTTCTTTTTCTTCTTCTTTTTCTTCTCTTCTTTTTCTTCTTCTTCTTCTTCTTCTTCTTCTTCTTCTTCTTCTTCTTCTTCTTCTTCTTCTTCTTCTTCTTCTTCTTCTTCTTCTTCTTCTTCTTCTTCTTTTTCTTCTTATTCTTATGCTTCAATTTCCTTTTCTTTTAGGGCTGAGTAGTCTTTTCATTTAAATAATTCTATCCTAGTAGTCCATAAAATTAAAATATGTAAATTTTGGATGCTCCTGATTCCTCAATATCTGCTCTCTAATATCTGACCCTCTCTGACACTTCCTCCCTTATTTTTCCCTGCCATCATTTTCTTCCTCCCGTATCCTTTCTCATTTCTCTACCTTCTCACTCTCTTCCTCCCTATCTGTTGAAATTGATGCTATTCTGAGCTATCAATACTTTTCTAATATTTCAATAATAACTATCAACAATATGAGATTCCATAGTGGAAGAATTCTAATAAAGGTATAATTATTTTCCCTTCTTTTTCTCATCCATTAGTGAATTTTCTAATCGATTGATCGATACATGATAGTGCATTAATCACATTTACACCTTACTCCAATTAGTTGACTCCTGATTCTCTGAATCCCAGCTTAAAGCACCAAGTTTGTTACTACATCGCACCAATAGCTGAGAAGGAATAATCAAATTATTCTTCCGTTGGGTGCCTTCCAAGTTCAACTTTCAAAAAGTTCGCCTCAAGAAAGTATCCTCAATGAGCAATAAATTACTTGCTTCCACAAGGAAACCTGAGAGCTCCATTCTCACACTTTTCTGGCTCTGCGAGAACTTCACTTGAAAAGATTTTCAACAGAAATTTCCACCTGAATAAAACATCATAGGTAACTTCTGTCCAATTAAGCTCAGCGTGAACCACAAAATTAGGTTACGATCACTCGTTCAAGTTAATCCACTCAATAAATTACTCGCTAAAGTGGTTTGGCTGGCTTAATTCAAAATTTCATTCATCAGGTACTTGGCAAACGACAATAGAGTACAGGGAAATTGGCCAACATGATTGCCGAAACTGTACAATTCCTATGGAACCTTTCCCTCCAATCCTGAATATAAATATTCAGGTCTGTATACGAAATAGATCCTTAAAGACTTTCTTCGCAAAGAGCGCTTTAAGAACTAATCAGAAGTATTAAATTGGAGATAAATAATCTACAACAATACTCACATATTCAACCAGATTCCATAAAAAGAGAGCAACATATTGCATTATTGAATTTACTAGATACGCATCAATTAACAGTTTGGTGTAACACCATAATAGTAGTTCATTCAAGTTATTATGAAGTTGACTACTTTGTTATCAACTTTGAAATAAAAACTTTCCAGATCTTTGAATAATAATCCGAATCCGTACAAAGCGCTGAGAAAATAGGTGATGAAAGATTAGCATTCAAGTTGTTCAAAAATTTGGAATTCAATACACAATGTAAAATAACTTCAAGCACTCCTCCATCATACAAAACTATATTAGAGAATCATGTTATTAGCAACAGTTTCGTATATAGCTCACTGGATATGCATAATATTTCCAGCAATATTAAATAGCTGTATTATCCACAGGAACATTATATAACAAGTAAAAATTGAGAAAAATCAAAATAGGTTAAGATATATTCGATGGAGAGTTTCACATCGGGTTGTCAGAAAAATGTATGAAGAAATAAAAAAACAATTTTCAAAAAATGAAGGAATATTTCGAGGAAATTTCACAAAATAACACCTCAATGAATAGAAGTGGAGAAGCTTGTGAATCATATATTCTTTCTATGATGAAATTCACTTTAAACAGTCAAAATTCCTTATGAATACATCGACACTTCCCACTCAAGCAATAGTAAAATCTTTACTATAGTATAGATGCAATAATGAGATTGGATAGTGAATAGATGCGGTTTTGGACGGTGGCAATGTATCATCAGAGGAACACAACAATAACTACTAATAAAGGTTGTTGTCATAAATAGATTAACTGCTTTTTGTTATAGATTAATTATTGAGACCTTCCAAAACGAAAATCGTTTTTACAAATAGATGGACCAACATTAATCAATTCAAATAGAGTGATGAATACACAAACTAATCTGATTGACGAAATAAATTATTGAAATATCTTGCTCAGCCAAATGAAACATAGCCAACGGTACTGCAATGAGAATCGTGATATAAATAGAGTGAATATACATGAATATATTATTGTAAAGATTTGTATAATTGGAAATATTGTGAAATGAATGATTCAGTTACAGACTTATTTTGGGATATACAAAAGCATTTCCAATAAATTGTAGAGCATTGAACCAAATTTTGAAGAGAATCACTTGCAAGTTGCAACTAAAATATAGTTGAAAAAACAGTTTTATTCTTGTCACATCAACATTTTATGAGTATCTCTACCATATATTTGAGGTAGACCTCATGTATTACTCACACTTATGTGAATGTGACAAAAATAAAACTGTGTTTTTTCAATCATGGAAAATATCCACAATATCAATTCTCATTCAAAACAAATTTCATTAAAATGTAGTTGTCCATTTGACCTCCTCAGGACCAATTGTATTTTAGGACACGACAGTATCCATCAACATTTCAGTCGGTCTCTGGGCTTGGCACTCACAAGCTGTCAGCTACCCTGTGATCGGCACGTGGCCCAATATTCAATATTCATCGTTGATGTATTGAACTTGTACATCTCTGTGTAATGAAAGTACCGTGTTCATAGCCCGTGATTCATTAGCATATTGGTAAGCTTCACTACGTAATGTCAGTATCGGTGGAATGATAAACGTTAGTGCTATACATAAGAATCACTGACTGTTCAAATTGATTTCACTATGGTGTGATTCACTAATTTCTGTCATCATTGGTGTTATGAGAATCTTTGGTTTTATTCATAAGGAATGCTGACTGTCAACCCAGCCTCGTGCAACGCGCTTCTCAATTGGCGAAACTGTCCTCACAGGTCACAGTACACGGCATTCTAGTTGTCAGTCAGTGTCCAGCAAACATATCATTGCAATCGATGATCATTTCCAGCAAAACATGCTGGATTCCAGATCACGAAACGAAATGATATTGCTGACGTCATGTCAGGGATTAGGAGACCGATACAGTATAAAAAATAAGGTGATTATTTGCAGTAGGTCTACTTATCTCTTTTCTGTTTAGAGAAACTTTTAATATAAATAGAAATACAAATCTCAGAACCTTTTTTGAATTATTTATCACAACATGTTTCAGTTGTGAAACATGTTGTGATAAAATAATTCAAAAAAGTTAACCGAGCTTCATGGAACTGGGCATATGTGAATAACTCCAATAACATGAAATTACTATTCAATTTTTTTTTTAAATTGATGAATTCAACACAATATGTAAATAACTTTAAGCACTTCCTCATGGAAAACCGTATTAAAGAACAGGAGGTCTGGTGTAGCACACTTGTTGAATAAACATATATGTTTTATATTTTTTTTCAAAAATCTCAAAGAACAGTATTTCACAGGAAATCAAGGACCAATTGAAGAAAAACAGCAAAGCACATTATTCAGTAAATTTAATATTATAATATGAAGGAGTAACAAAGCATTGTTCAAACAGTAAACTTGCTCTAGCAAGAAATTCTAGAAAATACTACCACAGGATAGGAGATAAAATTGTGAAAATTCCAGTAAAATTAATAATCATTTCTATTTGGGAAAATATAGATCACAGTCTTGATATAGACAATATAGAATCCAAGTCTTCATAATCATAATCTATAATCATCACTTCCATCAATCATAAAAATCTTTGGAGTAAGAACAATAAAAGGCAAAAGATATAATATAATTACACTAGCCGTTAGGCTCGCTTCGCTCACCATATCCGTCCAGCCAGAGGCAAAGCCCCCTGCACCCCCGACTGGATCGTCCAAAAATGAGATCAGCGGGCTCGCTTCGCTTGCCTGCATGTAGACCTCAGCAGAACCTCTGTACCGAATTCTGGACCCCCGACTGGATTGTCCAAAAATGAGATCAGCGGGCTCGCTTCACTCGCCTGCATGTAGACTTCAGCGGAATCTCTGTACCGAATTTGAACGTATTATGTCAATTTGATCTCGAAAAAACACCTGATATCATATCGGCGTATCTTTGGCAAACAAAATTCTTCCACCTCAGCTGAACATGACTGTGTACTGAATTTTTTTAAAAATATATTTCCATCAATATTATTGGAAAAGGTGAGTAAACGCAGAAAAGCTGAGAAAACGCTTATTTTGGGCGTATCTTTGGCGTTATTTCAAATTCCTTCTAACACAACATTATTGCACCCCAGCTGAGCTTCTGTAGTAAATTTGAACATTTTCTGTTCATTTGTTCTCGATAAAGCTGAGAAAACGCTAAAAACCGCTGATTTTGGGCGTATCTTTGGAAATTTTTCCAAATCCGTTCTTATTGCGCCTCTAAAGAACATACTACTATTTGCGCCTTCTAACTGAACATACCTACCAAATTTGAACGTTTTTGTCCGGTAGATTTTTAGTTCTGCGAGTGAGTGAGTGAGTGAGTTAGTCAGTCAGTGAGTGAGTGCCATTTCGTTTATATATATATATATATATATAATATATATATATATATATATATATATTATATATAGAGATAGATTCACATTATTATATAATAAATACTTCTTTATAATCATATTGAATAGATTCCTTGGAGGTCAACTCGAATTTGATGAAGTGGTTGCCACAGAATCCAGTGAACCAATGACGTCACATCTTAAGAAACTGCAGAAGAGCTGTTGACACGTTATGGATTAATCACGCAGCCGGCATATGGCTCTGACGCATTTTCCTGATCGTCAAGCAAGTTACTTACTTTCGACAAACTTTGATGGAGTTCGCTTCCTCGAATTATATAGCCTAGCATCTTCTCGACTTTTGGTCAGATTTTTTCTTTCAAGACTCAATTTTTCAAATGTATTTCAAGTTGTGTTTTAGAGGATGGTTTGAATGAAGTGTGGTATGAGTGGATAAGTTTCATTCCAAAAGGATCTCAAAGAATGTTGATCATCACAAACTAGTATCGAAATAAACATGCCTCATCCCATTTTTCAATCGAAAGTGATCTGCTAGGCTATCTATAATTCACATTCAAGATTCAAAAATGTCTTGAAAAACATTTCAAGATAAGATGTCAGAAAACATCTTATGGTTATACATCATTCATATCAATCATGAAGCATGTTAGGAAACTTTCAAAGTAGAAGGTACTTTGATTTTTCTTGACTCCCCCAAAACTATGATGCCAGGAATATCTTGATGTTTTTAGACGTCAATATCTCCCTTATTTGAAATTCACATGTAATTTTATCAGTTTACTAAACAAATTAATTCATACACTCTAAGACCAGTTATAGAATAGACACGCCCCACACTGGAAGTCGATGAAGCCAACATCCACTACCATATCGCCCCATCATGGCGTCAGCATCGTATAAAAAACTTTTCTGTGGAGTTTGTATACATTGTAGTTTGTTTTGTATGGATAATATTGGAAGGTTATATCAAAATTACTTTCATTTAAATTATCTTTTTATAAATAAGATTTCTATTTTGCTATTATTTTGAAGAGAATTTGAAATAGAATACCCACCGAGCAACTTTATTTCTGTTGTTTTGGAGTTCAGATTGGTGTATCACAGCTTTTTTAATTAGCTGCGATTTCAGATTTGTATGAACATAAAAATCTGATCCCAAAGCAAAGTTTTGAATCAAATTACGAAGAAAGATGTTTCATTGATGAATCCAATTAATATTACATGAAATTGATTATCTTATCAAGGAAATGGTCTAAACTAAATGAATTAAACAAAATGCCTTAGTATGAATATAATAATAAAACATGTATATTTTGTACAGCATATAAGATGTCTGTTAATAGTTCCAACAGATAATTAGTAGTTTTTGTTTTCAAAATTGTATGATAATAAACTATTAGTAGCTGTCTCGTTTGTTCTCTTAGCACATTCTTAAAATATCACACTTTCAGGTCTCAACATAGAAAGATAAGATCTATCTAATTTACAAACTCTACAGAAAAGTTTTCTATACGAAGCTGACGTCACGATGGGGCGATATGGCAGTAGATGTCGGCTTCATCGACATTCAGTATGAATATACAATGGGGCGTATCTATTCTATAACTGGTCTAAGCATACACTAAGTCCCCGTTGTACAAAGGCGTGTTGAATTTCAATCATGAATGAATTTCACAAGAATTAATCAGAGAAGGGTTTTCCGATAAGATGGATTATCTGATTGATTCTCGTGACATTTAATTGGGATCAACTAATGTTAACAGACTTCTGTGCAACCGCGTGATAGTGTTTTTGCTTAGGTGATCCCAACATCAGGTCTAGGCTAGTTGTATGATGATGATGATGATGATTGTGATGATGATGATGATGATGATGATGATGATGATGATGATGATGATGATTGAATTGAATCGCTGCCATTATTTAAAACCTGAGATGATGAGAGATGGGTGGACCTTCTGCTTTAAAACGCTATTAACTAATAACGATATTGAGCGGAGTCAGTACCACAAGTGGGTCACCCTTCCAACGAGAGTAATAAGCAATAGACCAATCACGGAGCTAACCGCTTCCCTGAAGCTGGTTTCCAAAATTGTAAATTTTCAAGAAATCCTCAAATCATTCCAGATTGCGTTCAAAAATGTTATTTAATTATTTTTAATCATCTTCATAACATTTCCGTTGTGTAAAGGAATACATCCAAAGATGGAGATGATGGTCGATTCTAAAATCTCAGTGTAGTATCATAGAATAAGAATCGGGAAATTAGCCCTCTCTATGGTATGGGAGTATTAGCATCATTCATAGCTTCAATCTCCAATCATCAACATCATTAATATTGAAAATACTCGTAGTATGTGATCATATGAATAAAACTCAACTGTCCAGACTTTCAAAGGCTTGACATCATTTCCCCATTCTTCTCATTTCATATTCCTTGATTATTCGAAATCCTGACTGTTGTATAAACCAAAATGATACTCTGTGTGCTCGATAAACGATATCATATTGTTTTCTCAGAAAATTTATCAACTCGTATTTGATTATGACGGAATAGAAACTGTAAATCATCGCTTCACTGAATTGTTCTTCAGTTTTCATTTTTCCCATACCAAATAGCGCTCTGTATCCACTGAACCAATGCATATTAGTTGATATTAAAAATATTTCAAACAGTTCCCAGAACTGAATCCACTGAAATACGCAAAAAGAGAAATTATTATCATACAACCTGCTCTTAAACAACATCCATCAAATGATTTTTTTTTTTTTTTTTTTTGCTAGGTAATGGCCATATACCCTTCAGGCTTGTAAAACATGAATGATGGGGAGAATCAGGATTATTCAAAGAGATGAGAGCAGAGCTCTAAATCTCGCTGAGAGAACAAATCTCTGAAAAGCAGCCTGATTGAAATTAAATTGAAACAATTCAAGATTAATTTTTGTTCATGTACAATGAAAAGTTGAATTCCTTACTAAAATAATTATGTACATTAAATAAAATATCGGGGCACCGAGCTTCGCTCGTTATTAATTTATTTATTGACTTTTGATAAACCGGACACAATTCTTTAAAATGATTGGGGAAGTACTAACAGGCACAGCCCAAAACTGTTTTTTCCCGAATTTTGATTTATACACTATAAATAGTCCAGAAAGTAGGTTATGTTCCATACAGTTAAATTCAGGTTCAATTTTCTGTTCAAACATTTGAAAACAAATATTTATAATAATATTTAGATTATATACAAACCAAATTGAATAACACTCACCAATCACTTGGAATTGTCAAATAATAATTAACTTTGAAAATTATGATATATACTCTAGTTTAGGAGGATTATCATGTCATGTCAACAAATCAGAGTATGTTGATCAAATCGATTAAATTGTCTGGGTGGATAAAATTTCTCGCTGATTGATTATGATTACACAGCTGGAAATAATTCTGTCTCTCTCCCACACATGCACACGCATCTTCTGTTATCGAGAGCCGACGAAATTATCATCTGTTTTCCAAGGATGAATTATCCTTTTAATGTCGCTCAGCGAGTTTTCCAAAGAATGATACCTAGTGCAAACGAATCTTTATATCACTAACCTACTATGTTCCAAATTTCGTAAAAATTGTTAGAGCCGTTTTCGAGATCCGTAAAATATAAATAACCAGATATAAAAATGACCATATATAAAAATATCAAGATATAGAATGTAACATATTAAATCTGGGTAGATAAAAAGCCCTAACAGAAATAGTAATAGGTCTAAAAATAAAGTAATTGGCTAATATCGCCAAGCAGATAATAACCAAGATTAGATAGCATCAGCTTGTTCTGGCTAAATGGTACAAGAACCTAAAAAGGATTTGAAGGAAGTTATTGCTCATAAATAGATTATTATGTAAAATATTTGAAGATTGAGGTTATGTAGATGTATTCACGGATCGGTGACCTAGAGATCGATCAAACCGAAGAACGTAGAATCTGACCAAAACCCCTTGGCAGAGCTTTATTGCATTCGGATGGTGTGCAATGTGAAAAAACACCCGTCCACGTGGCTAATTATTAGGTAGCATGGAATTAATATTAATGTATAGAATATTAACTAGCATGCAAAGAGCATAAATAAAAACCAAATAAAAATAATTTAATGTATTCAGGAAATAAGAGTTACCAGGCGCATGAATACCGAATAAAATTTGCATGCACCAATAGTAAAACGGCAGTTAATAGGCGGCAACTGTAGGCCAATTCAAAAATATTTATATATATTTATATAAATGTACTAGATTTTGTGTAAAAATTTGTGTAATCTATGTTATCGATATGGCTCGAATGCAAAGAAATTATTAATCATATAATCTAAGCAATATTTTGGCATTTTTTGTAAGATCTATTTGAATTAATGGCGGAGGATTGAGATATTTAAATTTTATGCTAATTTGAAAGTCGGAAAGAGGATCTGTAAAACTTGAGAAGGAAGAACCAGCACTCGCCAGCCAGATGCCACCATAAGAGGACCCCAAATATTTTAGAGCGAAGTACCTTATTAATAATTTTGTAAAAGTTAAAGTTAAAGTAAATTATTAAATTTCTTAAAAGACTTCGTGATGCTATTGTGAAGCAGAAGTCATTTTCATTTTAATTAAATTTATAACCCCTTGGAGGAGACGATTCCGGCTACCATATTCCCGGACCACATGGAGTTGGATCGACATCGGCGGCTTACAAGAAGATTTTCGACACGTGAGTGATTAAATTTGAATTTAGTGATGGGCGCCCTAGTGCTTCGAATTAATCTGATGATCAAAGCTAGCTCGCCGAAAGGGTTATTATAAATTGAGAAATTAATAAGAGTAATACTTGCGCAAGTAAAAATTAGTATTAAAGGTATTTAATTGAAAGAAAAATATAGATCAATATTTTAGAAATTTCTATTTAATCAAAGAAGTACGAAATCTAGGCTATCAAACGTATGCATACAATATTTAATTTTTTGCAATACAATTTGCGATAATTTATCATAGTTCTAATTCACTAGATGAATGGCTCTACCTATTCCGTCAGGTGCCGAATCTTGCACCCTGAGATAAAAATATATATTCGATACAAATAAATCTACTAAATACTAGAGATTTTAATATATAAATATATATTTGGATTATTAGTGGCTAATTTATCAAGCTGATCTTAGAGCACATATTTTTGATTGAATTATCCAAGTCGACAAGTATTAGCAAGTACATGTCGCAGCTACATGCAAAAGAATGCATATGATTTCAAGATAAAGGCACATGGTAATGATTCGTGCCATAAATCTAGAATATAAAGTTTAGCCTGTGATATTTTATTGATTTCAAATATTGTTCTATTTTTATATTATATTTTTTCGCTCTATATATATTTTTTGCCTCGATTGATCTTTGCATTATTGTGTAATATATGTATGAAACTTTCATGGTGTGCAATTTATTTTTTATTCCTCAACACTATAGTATAAGTATCATTTATATATATATTTATTATTTATTGAATTACAAGAGTTATTGGAGAAGCCCATATCTAGGCCTATCAAGATTTTTTAAGACTGAATACTATTAGAAAACCACGCCCTAATTATATTAAATCTCATGCTTTACCGACTGATGCCAAGCAGGAGGCTAATCGTTATTTAAATATAAAGAATAACGTGACAGAAAGACATGTCGTACCAACGTGGGACTGATGATGAGAGCCAAGCTCATTGAATAATTATTTGAAATTAAGTCAATAACCATATTGAAAATTATAGATAACTTATACGAGTTGTGAGGAAAACTGGCGAAGGAAAATTTGTATTACTTTTTGGGGAATCAATAGCTTTAAATAAGAGAAATTATATGTTTTAAAGAAAATTTTATATTATTATTATTGTAGAAAATATATTTTATAGAGAGAGCTATTATATTTTATGGGCCTAAACTGCTAGTCAGAAATCAATGAATAGTATTATTATATTATAAGAGCTTAAGTAATAAATAGGTTACCTGGCTTGTAATGTCCATAGGCCTATCCTCATTTGTGTCCTTATTAATGCCTTGTTGGCCAAAACTTTCACATTTTTAACAAACACTTGACACTTAATCCATTTTTAAAATATGAGTCTCTTTTCGTCCACGCAAAGTAAGGTAGCAGACACACTGCAGACGGCGATAGTAGCGGAGATCGACGCTGAGGGGGGCGCGATGGAGTCCAACGCCCAGATCTCTTCAATCACCGCCAAGAATCCTGTGAACAGTAATAAACCGTTAAATGTCTCCCAAGAAGCAATAAGAAGGGTTATAGTAGAGGGGATGATCAAGTCATTTTCTAATAGTTTAGAAAAAACAATGACCAGGGCAATGAAGGACTTGAAGGCGGAAATGAAGGAAATGCGGGAATCATTGAAGGATACATCGGTAAGAACGGGTAAGCAAACTGCGGACACAATATCAGCATCTACCGCTGAAAATCAAGAACTAATTACAACCGATTTAACAGCAAAAATAGATACTGTCACTTGTGAGTTAAACGAAAGAATAGATAACCTACCAGCACAAAACACTTCGCAAATTCATGAAATAGCTCACCCAAATTCTGATATAAATCAAAACATAGTACAACTTGAAAATCAAATACATCAATTTCCGCACGAGAATATAGAGCCTATTCCCATAGCAACGTTTGATTCACTACACAGTTTCAATGAATTAGGCCGTTTTGACAATACAGACCGCTATCTCCAACCTAAAGAATTTATAGATCAGATAAAACTAGTACAATCATTAACACCCACCTCTTGGAATTTTTGGCGTCTTCGTTTGACTAGTTTATTGATTGGCGAACCCCTGATGTTCTTTCGGAATAGAGTCCATGAATTTACATCATTGGATGAGTTTGTAGCTGTCTTCCTGGAACAGTATTGGAGCAGAAGTAAACAGTTGGACGTGCTAGCGGACATTATATCATGCGATTTCAACCCTAACTTAGACGGTGCATGTACCACTTTCGTCACTGCCCTACAGTTTAAAAATTCTCAATTGAGCGAGCCCATTAATGAATCGGCATTAGCAAGTATTATTTTAAAGAAGCTACCGTATCAAGTTAGAATGGCACTCGCCACACAACCCATTACTGATTGCAAGCAGCTGATTAATCATTTATATGGCATACAGTCTGCAATGGCAATATCAAACCACCGCTCAGACCAGAGATACGCATCAAATCAACATAATTCAAAATTTAATCCGCATAACAGCCAAAAATATGAACCGGTATCATATGATCGCTACCGATCTGCTCCTCAATTTGAACGCCGCTATGAGCACAGGCAAAATGGTAATTGGAATAATGAAAAATTTCAAAATCGTACAACCAACCACTATGCCCAGCAGAGCAATCGTAGGAATCACTATGATGGCCGTGATCGATTAAACTCACATAATAATCACACACAAAACAGTTACAACAGAAATTATAAACCGCCACCTCAACAAGTAAGTACAAATTATACACTAGCACATGCAATAGGTTTGAATCAACAAAAAACCCGGAACCCAACACCCAACGACCCGCCACCAGATACACAGAAAGCTACAGCTAATAAACCAGGACTATATGATACCCCCGATATAACAAGCACAAGCTCAAATGAAACAAACCAAGAAAAACAGGATATTTCAACGTCATACACCACATTCAGAAGTGATTTACCGAAAACATTATTAGAAGAACCGAAAATATTAGAAAAACAGATGTTAATACAAGACAGCCTACTACAAAAAAACCACCGCCTACCATGCAATTAAAACCAGCCGTAAGCAACAACCCATTTTAAGTATCCTGTTCCCCAACGAAGAGCAACCCGCCACCGAAGAGTCACTGCTAAATATAAACAGCCACCAGGATCATGCTATAATTAAGGAGTTGATGAATATAGAACAAATTGAAAATGTAACAGATCCGCGCACCGAACCTACAACCGCTTATCAAGGGACACCACCGAAGCAAACCAAGGACCCCAAGATGGAAGACCGAGAGGACGGCATCCGGGACAAGAGGAGCGACCACCGCAAGGCCCGGAGACGGAGGCGCCCGAGGACACCCGACCGGCATCAGGACGAGGAGAACGGACTACATGACCGAAGGAGCATGCATCGTAAGGCCCGGAGAAAGAAGCGAAAGAAAAGGAGGAACCGCGCGCGCGCATACCGGCCGCATGCACGGTTCAAACGCCCGAAGAGGACACCGGACCGTCACCGAGGAGGACAGGAGCGGACCGACGGCGTGCATCCGCGGCACATACGTTTCAAGAGGGCAAACCAGCTATGTGACCGGCAAAATGGACGTAATAAATGGGATAAAAACGGAGCTACTAAAAGGACTACTACGGATTCATGCATGGGCAACAACGAAATGGACTACTTATTGAGATTGATGAAGGATGAACGGTGTTTGAGAAGATTGGAAGAATTAAAAAATAATATTAAGAAAGTGAAAGTACCTGGATATTATGCTATTGAAAAGATGATAAATGTTTGGATATGGTGTTTAATATTTGTTATAATGGCTGTGATAATATTGAAAAGTGATGCTATAATTAAGACAATGTTATTGTTGAAAGAATTTATTAGTGTTGATTGGAAGTGTTATATTATTGAATTGTTTATTATGATGATGAAGCCTAATAATGAATTTAAGTGGAAAGTATCGGATGAAGATGATTGGAAGCTTTATATTATAAAGTCGTTTATTGGTGTAACTAGAATTATAAACAATGCCACTAAAGTGAAATTATCGAGACTCAACGGAATAAATAGAAATAACAAGGAAGAAAACAGAACCAGATCAAGGAATTGTTTTAAAAGATACACAAGATACCGAGGTTTTATATTCATGAAGATAGATTAATAATAGGACAGCCTCAACAATCAACAATCAACAGCAGATAACCTAACCAACCGGCCTATAGTATAGCTACAAGCAGAAAGCCAAGATACGGGAAAGCCACGAAATTTCTACATGCTATATCGTCAAATTTAAAATAATATGATAAGAAATCAAGGAAAACATTATTATCAAACCGATTACTAACCTTCCTTAATAAATTTAATATTGGTATAGGACCTCGTGGCAACAATCCAATGTTTAATTCCTTCCAGCCGTTAGAAGCCTGCAATAAGGAAAAGAACAATTTTTAAATATGTAATTAAATTATATACATCAGATAAAAAAGGACACAAGCGGGGATAATAAAATTAAAATTTGTTAATTACCTTTTTAAGAGAAAAAATTGAGCAGTTAGGTTAGTTATGAAAGTCGATAGCAAATTCTGATGTAACATGTAGCACTATGAAATGTAGAACAGCGACCAGCTGACCAAAGCCACCCAAATCAAATGAATGTAATGTCTGTTGAACATATGTTTATAAAAAGAAGTACTGTACCCAAAGAGTTATTTATTATTGTTATTTATTATATTATTAATGTCGATATATTTATTTATATGTTTTTATATTTATTACTTTTAATTATGCCACGTTTGTTACCTGAAAAAGACTTAAAGTGAATACCAGCTACCAAAACCAAAGAGCCATTAGCAAAAGAAAGTATTGTACCTGATGTATAGAAAATTATTTATATTAAGACCTAAGAATACTATAAGATATAAGCCCAGAAGTTTATGAATCGAAATTATTGTCTAAAAGGAATCATTATGAGAATTATGAAATGTGTGTAGTTAAGTTGGCGGCCCTGCAAGCGGCGAATTTAAAAATTACTATGTTTTAAGTGTTGTCAGGAGGAGTACGTTTAGAAGTTTATATTTATGATATTTTATGTGTGTTGAGGAGGAGAATTTGTTATTGTATTTGATAAAGGTATAAAGGAGATGCAGCAAATATGTCTGCGAACTGTGATAGAAGTATGAGAGTATAATTATAAATAAAGTATAGTGTATATCGATGTATTGAAGGGTGGGTTTTCATTAAAAACATTGTGATTCTCAAATATTTTGAATTCAAACCCAGGGGCGCGTGTAACATATTAAATCTGGGTAGATAAAAAGCCCTAACAGAAATAGTAATAGGTCTAAAAATAAAGTAATTGGCTAATATCGCCAAGCAGATAATAACCAAGATTAGATAGCATCAGCTTGTTCTGGCTAAATGGTACAAGAACCTAAAAAGGATTTGAAGGAAGTTTATTGCTCATAAATAGATTATTATGTAAAATATTTGAAGATTGAGGTTATGTAGATGTATTCACGGATCGGTGACCTAGAGATCGATCAAACCGAAGAACGTAGAATCTGACCAAAACCCCTTGGCAGAGCTTTATTGCATTCGGATGGTGTGCAATGTGAAAAAACACCCGTCCACGTGGCTAATTATTAGGTAGCATGGAATTAATATTAATGTATAGAATATTAACTAGCATGCAAAGAGCATAAATAAAAAACCAAATAAAAATAATTTAATGTATTCAGGAAATAAGAGTTACCAGGCGCATGAATACCGAATAAAATTTGCATGCACCAATAGTAAAACGGCAGTTAATAGGCGGCAACTGTAGGCCAATTCAAAAATATTATATATATTTATATAAATGTACTAGATTTGTGTTAAAATTTGTGTAATCTATGTTATCGATATGGCTCGAATGCAAAGAAATTATTAATCATATAATCTAAGCAATATTTTGGCATTTTTTGTAAGATCTATTTGAATTTAATGGCGGAGGATTAAGATATTTAAATTTTATGCTAATTTGAAAGTCGGAAAGAGGATCTGTAAAACTTGAAAAGGAAGAACCAGCACTCGCCAGCCAGATGCCACCATAAGAGGACCCCAAATATTTTAGAGCGAAGTACCTTACTAATGATTTTGTAAAAGTTAAAGTTAAAGTAAATTATTAAATTTCTTAAAAGACTTCGTGATGCTATTGTGAAGCAGAAGTCATTTTCATTTTGAATTAAATTTATAACCCCTTGGAGGAGACGATTCCGGCTACCATATTCCCGGACCACATGGAGTTGGATCGACATCGGCGGCTTACAAGAAGATTTTCGACACGTGAGTGATTAAATTTGAATTTAGTGATGGGCGCCCTAGTGCTTCGAATTAATCTGATGATCAAAGCTAGCTCGCCGAAAGGGTTATTATAAATTGAGAAATTAATAAGAGTAATACTTGCGCAAGTAAAAAATTAGTATTAAAGGTATTTAATTGAAAGAAAAAAATATAGATCAATATTTTAGAAATTCTATTAAATCAAAGAAGTACGAAATCTAGGCTATCAAACGTATGCATACAATATTTAATTTTTTGCAATACAATTTGCGATAATTTATCATAGTTCTAATTCACTAGATGAATGGCTCTACCTATTCCGTCAGGTGCCGAATCTTGCACCCTGAGATAAAATATATATTCGATACAAATAAATCTACTAAATACTAGAGATTTTAATATATATATATATTTGGATTATTAGTGGCTAATTTATCAAGCTGATCTTAGAGCACATATTTTTGATTGAATTATCCAAGTCGACAAGTATTAGCAAGTGCATGTCGCAGCTACATGCAAAAGAATGCATATGATTTCAAGATAAAGGCACATGGTAATGATTCGTGCCATAAATCTAGAATATAAAGTTTAGCCTGTGATATTTTTATTGATTTCAAATATTGTTCTATTTTTATATTATATTTTTTATCGCTCTATATATATTTTTTGCCTCGATTGATCTTTGCATTATTGATGTAATATATGTATGAAACTTTCATGGTGTGCAATTTATTTTTATTCCTCAACACTATAGTATAAGTATCATTTATATATATATTTATTATTTATTGAATTACAAGAGTTATTGGAGAAGCCCATATCTAGGCCTAACAAGATATTTTTTTAAGACTGAATACTATTAGAAAACCACGCCCTAATTATATTAAATCTCATGCTTTACCGACTGATGCCAAGCAGGAGGCTAATCGTTATTTAAATATAAAGAATAACGTGACAAGAAATAACCAGATATAAAAATAGCCAGATATATAAATACAGTGAATGGTCGCTTAATATAATAAGATTGAGAGATGACCATCATCACATTTTATTTGCAGAATTCCATTTCATGATAGGTATTACGCCGTCACGTAGGAGTGAAATTCATTATGCAGAAGCCACTTCCCAGCATCATCCATCAAACGAAGCAGCTCAGCCGGCATTCATAATTGGCACTGAGAATCATAACAGTTGAAGTGACGTAGCAAGTTGGCGGCAGATTTAAAATTTCAGCGGCATTAATACGACGAGAAGCGGCGATACGTCAACGATAGAAGAGTTACGGCTCGGCCGCACACAACATGAATAAACCAACAGCCTCGGGTGGACATACGCGCAACAGAGACGACTGGAGGAGGAGTGAGAGGAGGTGGGAGAGGAAGTAGGAGAGGACAGCCGGGCACAGAGAAACATACATGAGAGGAAAAGTTGTAAGAAAGTTAGGAAGAGATTAGGAATCAGGAAAGGAATCTCACCGGAAGAGAAGGAGAGGAGAAGAAAATCGTAATGAGGAGAAAATGAAAGAAGAGCAAGGAGGAGAAGATGAGAAAAGAGGAAAGTGGAGAAGATGAGGGAAGAAGAGAAAATCAAAAAGGAGAAAGAAAAAAGAAGAAAATACAAGGAAGAAGAGAGAGACAAAGTACCAATGAAGTTAGGAAGAAAAGGAAAGAATGTGGGAAATCAGAGAAGGTAGACGACAAGAAAAAGAGGAGACAGATGAAGATGAAAGGAGAAGGAGGAGAGAGCAGGAAAGTTGAAAGCAGAGAGGAAGTTAGAGAGAATTGGAAAAGGTTAAAGACATGCAGAAGAGAGTTGAAGAAATGAGACAAGGTGTTAGAAAATTGCTCAAGGAGATGATCGGATAAAGCGGAGAGGAAAAAGAGAAGAGGAGGAGAAGGAGGATGGCTGATAGAGAAGAATGCAGAAGAGAAAATTGATTCAAAAGAGATTGAGAGAAATGTAGAGAATTAAAAAATATGATGTACAGAAAAGTGGAAGAAGGAGTGACTGAGGAAGAAGGAGGAACAGAAGATTACAAATGGGTGGAAAAATTAGATGGGACATACAGATAAAAAATTGAGGAAAATTGAGGAAAGAAGATTGGGGTAAACGCAGACAATGAAGAAGAGGGAAAGATGATTATTAGAAAAATCTATAAGGAAAATAGGTCAATAATGTTCGAAAATTACAAAGAGGAAATGGCCCAGAAAGGAGAGGAAGATGAGAGCAAGTCGAAAAGAAAGGGATTAAAATTTTTTTAAAAAATGTGAAAAGTACAGATCTACTTGTTATCTGTGAGGGAAAGTGAAGACGAGAAGTTGGGAAACAAGAAGGGTGATATGACCAGTAGAACCGAAGAGATGAAGGGAAGATGGGAAGATAAGGAGGAACATTACAGTTTTAAAAACTTATATTCTAGTGGTAACGAGAAGGTAGGTTACTGTAATTCTCTACCTCGAAAATAGCGAATGAGAATGAAGAGTGAATAGAGTTGATTATATGTGAGAGAAGAATAAAGTAACGTCAAGAGGATGACAGAACAAGAAGTTGAAAAATTGGAGAAAAAGAATAGCAAGAGAGAATTTCATAAGGAACGCAAAAGACAAAGAAGAGAGTAAAGGAAGGAAATATACAAGAGAGGAAGATAACTCCCTATTCAACTCTCCGCAGTCGAACAACTGAAGGAGGAAAATACCACAGTTCATAACAGGAGAGTGATCGAAATATGAGGTAAACGATGTCATTATGAGAACAGTTGGAAATGGAGGGGGTTAAAGAACAACGATGACCAGGATAAGAAGATTCAAGAGTGAGACAGATAACAAGATTGGTCAAGCGAGGAAGGAGAATAAAATGATGGGAAGGACCCCCTCTCATTGACTATCTCGTCTCTCACATTTCCTTATACACACGCCTTCTCTCACTCTCTCACACACACACACACACACACACACACTATCTCCAATTCACCCTCACTATCTCCAGTCGACCGCCTGTCAAGAGGGACTTGTCAGAGATGTATTCTAGTTTATTTTCCTTCAGCCTTTTCCAGTCCTTCCAGGAAATCTCAACTGGCTTTCCCTAAACACATATGGGAAAAGATTGACAGTGGACAGCTTGTGTCTAATTATTTATTCATATGAAAATTGAATTGAGTCGTAATCTGAGTTTATACCGCACAGAACTAGCTGAAAACTTCAGAATAATAATGAATCATTTTATTGCATAAGTGAGCTACAACTTTTCTGATATGTTAGTTCACACATTAAATTTTCTATCATGATATGATTCTGGATAATAATATGATATTATCTGGTTCTGGATTGAAAATTTCATAAATTTGACGTCACAGTCTCTATCTTTGACACAGATGGATAGACACAAACATACGATTGCACGTTCACCTATTGCACTTAATCGTGATTAATAATTACGGTAAAGCGCTACGAGAACCAATGAGAAATACGCATAACGTCTACAATCATCATAAATGGTGTTTTAGTTGAGCATATCGATTCCTTTTGAAGTATCGGATGAGTAAAACTTGAACTATCCTCAAAAGTACAAAAATATTGTATGATGAGGGGAAAAACGATGAATTTTATGAAACACGATCAAATTGTAATTATTCGTTTTCAAATGTAATCGTCAATTTCTCAAATATACAGAAAAATCCTCAATATTAATACTGCAAAAACTTCCACCTTGATTATGATAATGACTTATCATCTATCAATAATAGAGTATCATGTCAGTTTCTCCTCACTCACTATCTCTTCTTCTTCTTCCTCTTCTTCTTCTCCTTCTCCTCCTCCTTTCCTCTTTCTCCGTCATCGTTAACATTCACGCTCTCTGTTTTTCTACAAAAACATTTACTTGATTTGGTTGTAAATTTCGATCATAAAATAGGAACCCACAGTTAACTTGTCATTATTATTAGAATTTATGAATAACTTTAGAATCTGGGCGAATTTCTCTATAAGTGTTGATGAATAACTGAATATCTTCCGTATCGGACTGAGCACCAGCTTCATGAAGCCACCCACTCATCCAGCCCAACCGATCTCATCACATAACTTATGCAGTAGACATTTATACCCCCTGATCTCCAGCAGATTAGATGGACACGACACGATAGCTGACAGCGAGAGCTAATCAAGCTAATAGACTCCATAAGGATTAAGTTAACATTTTGTTAATAACCTTGGTGTAAACGAAGCTCTATCAATTTATAATGATGTTTAAAGTAAATAATAACTTATCAAACATATTTATGATAAATTGAATCGCTAACCACAGAAAGGCAACATGTCCAGTATTCATCATTCTACAGGAGAGACAAAAAACTTGATAAAACATAAACCTTAACCTGCAGTAAACGATATTCAAAACGTGACCATTACAATGCTTTCAGTTGGACATGTTTCCTTTCTACAGTAAACGATTTACCCTACATTTAATAGTTGATTTATTGGAAAAAACATTTTTTGACATGTTTCCTTTCTGCGGTTAGTGAATCAATTAATTTAATTCTAATTTGAACTACATTATAATTTTTACCCATTTCTATATTTTTCTCACTTCTCTAACCAACTATCTCCTCAAACGCTCTTTCTCCCTCTACCCCATCCCTTTAAGCTACCATCTCTTTCCGCCGCCAGCGCCACTGCAATTCCGAACGCTTTGTTCAACGAATTCATTGCTCTATTCATGAAATTTCAATTCACTTGTACTGCGGTCTGAACTCTGAAGCTGCTGCTGAATGCAGGTTGAATGTCACTAGACGCATGTTATTCCATTCCCGGCTGCTGGCTCCTCTTTTCACGATTGATTTATGAAGCATATACCACCTCTCTCTCCCACTCACTCCATCCTCTCTCTCTCTCCAGTCATGAAATTTAATTGAATTTTTCTCCACAGCCGGGACTAGCCCGGCCAACATTGTAACTATATTGTTTTATTCCGTATCTTTTGTGCTAGCTCGACGTTTTGTGTGTCAGAGTTCTCTTCAAAATTACCATCAATTTTCCGGCTGTCTCTCGACTGGCTGTGGAAGCAGCTCTAGTGGAATTCACTTTGAACTGACAGAACTCTCCAATAATAATCCAAATGCTTCCCACTCAACCGATGCTTACAGTTTTCAGTGAATCTCATCATAGCACTACCAATCCCGCATCTTAAAATCAATGTTCTATTTTGTTCGCTCCATACCACCCGCTAATTAAAAGTGATGCTGAAAATCGCCGATTGCTTCTGTTACTCATGCAAAACAATAGTGTAAGGGATTTTGGTTGAGTTTATTCAATTTGAAGCTCTCCTGAGGTCTGACAATTTCGAGGAAACAATGTTGTTCACTCCATGTCTCCGCTTGATTGAAACTAGGATTACTATTTTAATTGAATTTGGGAATAATCTTTTATAAATTTTACTGAAATAGACTAGTTCAGTTCAATAACTTGACAACTGGAGCCCACGCTCACGTTTCCAGTTATGATTGCCCTGGGCAGAAACCAGTTTGTGTGGAAACTATTGAACGATTAACATAAGAAGCACCACAATTTGTGTAAGTAGAGAAGCGAACCTGACTCAGTGAATCGGATACATTATACAGGACATTTTGAATAGTAGTTTGTATAGTAGCAATTTCAGTTGTACTTTCCTAAAGGCTTTGAAATTGAATAAATTATAATGTGATCATCTTACTAAGGACAATATTTTTTCTAGGCAGCAAGAGAAAACTCAATTACTAGAAACCACCCGACTATAGAATAAAACTATTCTCTTAACATCAGTGATCAATTCAAACCAATGATGCTCCTACTTTTTTTCCGAGAGGCTGGTTTTCAAAGAAACTACTGTTTAGTCGACATGACGAATAACAAGGATCAGTGTTGAAACTAAAATAAAATTATTATCACCTGTCAACTAAAATCAAGAGTAGGGTTTATAATTTTGTTATATTTATATTATTTTGGTTATAATTTTCAAGGTTCTCAAAAAACTATGGTTCCTTCATAACCATACGAACCTGCATGGGTAGCAACGGAAACCCCTTTTCCTAAGAGTGACCAGAACATATGGTATTTTATTGGACACTTTACTTGCCAATTGATGCAAAAATTCAATCTAACATAGATTTTCCCAAAGATTGTCGTATTTGAGGCATCTAGGACATATGACTCCCAAATTATTTTCACATTTATAAAAACAATGATAATACCAATAATGATAGGAATGATATCTGAATGAAGATGAAAAGACAAAATAGCATAGGAAGGAGTTTGAACATTGAAACAAAATTATTATCATCTGTCAACTAAAATCAAAAGTAGTATTTATAATTTGGTTATATTTATATTATTTTGGTTATAATTTATCCTTAATAATAATAACATCAACAGAAAATCAGAAACATAGAAATAGAATTACATTAAAATGATGTATTACAGTATAAAATTAAATTATACAATGAATATAAGGAAGGTCCCCGCAAGGTTAAAGAACTTGTGCGCAGGGGCCGAGTGTTAAAAATCTAGATATTTTAAATTTCAGGATAAAAGATAAACTAATTAATAAAAAATATTAAACTAATTACAGTGAAAGGAGAAATAATAACTGATAGAAAAATATTAAACTTCTTAAACTTAGAAAATAAGTTACTTAACTTAAAAAGAAAAAAGAGAGGAAAAGGTTTTGAGATACTATGTTTCCTTCATAACCATACGAACTTGCATGGGTAGCAACGAAAACCCCTTTTCCTAAGAGTGACCAGAATATAATATGGTATTTTATTGGACGCTTTACTTGCCAATTGATGCAAACATTCAATCTAACATAGATTTTCCGAAAGATTGTCGTATTTGAGGCATCTAGGACATATGACTCCCAAATTATTTTCACATTTATAAAAACAATGATAATACCAATAATGATAGGAATGATATCTGAATGAAGATGAAAAGACAAAATAGCATAGGAAGGAGTTTGAACATTGAAACAAACATTACACTTATTATCTATACTATAATAAAAGGGAAAACTGGCCTATACACTTACGGGATTCGAAAATTATGTTTGACGCATCATCACGTCTTAACTGCTGCACTGATTAACTTGAAATTTTGCATATAAATTCTTAATTAACCAAGGATTTTGAAATATTCAAGTCTTAAATGCGTCAAGTTTTCAGTTTGTCAAGTTGTAATTAGAACCTTGCGGAGTTCGAGGTACCTGCTAGTATGAAATACAAATAATGTGATTGAGAAATGAGCAGAAAATAAATTGAGGAATAAGTTGACTACATACAAATGTGTAGAAGATAATTCAGAAGAAATTGTAGTTAGTGGTAAGGAGAAATACATTTTAAACATAAAGAAGAAGAGACGGGAAGTTAGGGGTGGATAGTAGTTTTCATTGGGTCACTTTCCATGAATATCAATTTAGACAAATGTTTGATAAATGGGAATTGGTGGAGAAGTGACATAGTGAGAAAGCACTCACTTCCTGTTACTTTCCGTCACTGTATTCCCAGTCTCTAAGCCACTATTATTGACAAATAGATTTTACCATGCTACATTGAAGAATGATTGAAGAATCGTGAATCCTGACATTTATAGTGCAGATTATCTGTTTTCCCCTTTCTATTCCATTTATTACAGCTGGAGTTTTGTCATTGTGTCACATCTGTCTCACGCAACGACAATCTCAAAGCAATAGATTCTCACATTGTTAATCTGTTCTCAAAAGGGTTTCGGGGGCAACTGATTTGCATTACCAATCCGAGATTCGAGTCTCGAGATTGCCTCCATGAATGGTGACGAAAAGGTCAACCCTTCCCGTGTTTCAACGAAATTGGCTCCACTTCTCTTCTGTTACACAGGCGTGTGACAATCTTTATTGTCTCGGCTGACATTTCAAAGGCGCGGATGAGTTCAAAAGTAAGCTGCTTATTGATCCTGCTGAATTCATTCATCAAGGCATCCTAGAGGTCAATGGACAATCACGTTCACTTAATAAAATACGTTTTTTGGAACATAATGATCTATTAAGCCTAACCTTCAATTCATTACATGTGAAATTGATAGCAAATTGGATTAAATTCCATAACGAAGAAATTGAATTGACTCGGTAACATAGGATGAAATTTACTATGTTAAATTCATGAGTGAGTGTGATAAATTCAACGAATAGTTATGAAAAATATTGTTTCATGATGTAATTCACAGATTTTAATTAATTGATCGATAAAATTACATTCACAGATATGGGGGTTGAGAAAGGAATATTACATTGAAATAGAGTTTAAGACACAATGCCATTGAAAACACTTTCATGAGTTTGAAAGGTTTATTGAAAAATGTTTCACTCAAAGCAAACCTCTGGGTATAAAGTATTCAAAGTTCTCCAATTCATCAAACTTGAGTCTCGTTGGTGAATTCTCATGCGTACATATTGCTTTGGGCTCAAAAATCCACGAAGGAGAGTAAGATGATTGGAAATTCAATTTTAAATTTCAAAAGCCTAGAGGTGCAGCGTATCTGAAACTACAAACAAAGCTCACGATATGGATTTGAATGGATTGGAATTTATTGATGGGATAAGACAGAACAATACTGTCCTGCATGGAAAGTATTCTTATCTATCCTATCTATCCTCAGGACAACCTTTATTCGCTCAAAAACGGTAGATGTGAAATTTTTCAGAACCTTACAAGAGAAATCAAGAATCACTTCGTCGATCAGGATAGATTTCTACTCAAATTTATTGTCATCCCAATCTTCATTGAGTCTATTGTTGAGTAGGGTATCATGTTCTCTCCCACATTTCACCAAAGCTCATTGTAAGCACCATCATTCACACGTTTGTAAATAAAGAGTAGCCCAATAATTTATGTTGCGACATTATCCATTGAACAGACCTCCGAGTAAGATAAAAAATACTCAACATTACTCCTTCCTTACTTTTTATGTATAACAGGTAACTTTTGTTATGAGATGAGCACTCACTTAGGTCAGTGCAGTAGAAAAGCTCTCACAAAATTTGAATAACACCGACCGTCTTACAACATACATTTCCATAAACATCTCTCGAAATAGCCATTCTAGAAACAGTTCACTGCCACCGGGGAAAGTATTGTTGCATTCATAACTAACTTTTGACAGCAGTTATAAATCTTGAGCTGTTACAATGCGAAAATTCAAATAAGTTGAATTTTGAGTGCAAAGAACAACGAAAATAGTCTCATTGTCGAACCAACGCTCTCTGCAAACTGTCATCGACAGTTTCATAGAATGCATTGATGTTATTAATGATGTACGCTGACAGTTCGAAGTGATTTCTAGTATATGCAGCTAACGAAACAGATTGAAGCATTCATTCAGCAAGTAACGGAGTTTTTCTGTGCAATTTTTACCTCCTATTACGTGCATAATAGCGTTGATGACAATACTGCATCAATCAATAGGTCACTTATGAATAATAATGTTTTCATAAATGAAATCAGAACGATATCACAATATTGCTCTCTCGACTCTCCGCCAAAATATCAAGTTGTCATCTGTACTTCCTATACTCAGTGTATGAAATAGTGGTGCTACGTTCACTAGATGACTCTTATTGAGGTATGAATGCTACCAATGGAAACAGAATAATATTTCAATTTTTCACATCGATTTCGGACCAAATATGCAGATGTGAACCGTATTTCCCATGGAGGATTGAATTCCAGTGTCTGTATTGTTAGTTGATGAACTTCCACCGGCAATTGGATTAGAGGGTCTCGTTTTTGAATTTGCAAAGAGCGGAGATTTATAACTCGGCAGGGAAATCATAGCTTTCTAATCAGCAGCTACCTGCGAACTTTCTGCTGACCACCAGGAATCAACGAAATTGCAATTTCTGCTGATGACTGTCAGCATTGATTGCAAGGTGAGCTTTGATGTTATTTATAACGAATGCTGGAATTTTTAAATGAATCACACTTTAGATGGGGCTGTGAGATTTAATATATACTGACAGCATTGGTTGTATGTGGAGCGTTGATGGTATTTGAAGCGAAAAATGACAGTTTTGAATGAATCACACTTCAAATGAAACTAGTGTGATTCACTTTATACTGACACCATTGGTTGTATGGTAACGGTGACGTTGATGTTGTCAATACCACTTTCTGTTCAAAATTGATCAGTTTTAAGTTTTAATTAATTGGTTAAATAAAAAGAAGTATTAACATCATCAACGTCTTTTTCTTCCAATAAGAGAGAGAGGTCTCCATGATTTAGTGTGTATCAATGTTGAGTGTTATGCCCCATTGCAAAAAAAAGAGCAATTCCTTATTTAGTGTGATTTCCGCTGATTTCAAAATAGTTGATGTGAAAATCTGGGTTAAAGCTGCTTTTCTTTGTTGCCAGGACAAAACTCCAGCTAGCTTTTTCGAAAACAACAAACTCTGTCAAAACATTACTCTCCACTAGCTTCCGAACGCACATTGTGGAAATGCGCTTTTCATTTCTTCTCGACTTTCAAATAATTTTCTGATCCGTTCCATATTCCGAGCACCTGCTTCTGTTTCCATTCCCGTTTCTGTTTCCATTCTGCGATACAAAATGCGCCATCAAGTGTGTTTCAACGCTCGCATCGAGTACAGTGAAATTCACGTTATACTGTCAGCACCCCTTACAAATAGCACCAAGGATTCCTATTCAACAAATGCTGATAGAAGTGAATACAGCGATACTTAGGGTGGTGATTTATTGCAATGGGTTATTTCTCTCCGTCTCCTTACTGTAGCTTCCATATTTTCAAATAACAATGGCAGTGAAGCGGAAGGTACAAGTGCTTTCAATTCCCCAGAGCGATAATGACAACACTTCAATTTGGAAGATTGAATAGCAAACTTCTGTCACAATTGACGCAAATTTTAAGAGCGACTGTTTCTAGTCGAAATTAAGGACACACATGAATTGATGATGGATATTTGAGGATTAGTCCTAAGCTGCGTCGGATACATTAGGATAATTTTCATGTGTCAGCAGTGTTATTCTCCGAAGATGTATAAATCTCGACAAGATAGTGGTTGTTGAGGTTCGCATATCACATTGAATATCACATAATATCTCTCATTCATACAGGTATATTTCTGGAACGTTCTTGTCTCAGAATTATTATTCCAAGAGGATAGAAGATGTTTACCTTCAAGGATATTCTCTTATTCCATAATTAAAAGCACCAATAAAGTGGAGTAAT
Organism: Nilaparvata lugens; assembly: GCF_014356525.2. Taxonomy (NCBI): domain Eukaryota; kingdom Metazoa; phylum Arthropoda; class Insecta; order Hemiptera; family Delphacidae; genus Nilaparvata; species Nilaparvata lugens. The sequence continues at coordinate 23,782,396 of NC_052505.1, forward strand.
ATACCATGATTGGGTGAAGTATCTACTTACCGTTATTATTTCATTGCTGTCAATGTGTCAACACAGAATTATATCGGATTCAGAGGATTAAAACGCTGGAAGTAAAATATATTGTTTATAGCACAGGAAAAACTGATACATAAAAATATATTGTGGAAAATCTTTGTCAATAAATTCATGATGCAAATTACTTTGGAAATCACCTGAAACTCTTGTTTGAGATTGATTATGTTTATTTGTGGCTTATCTCATATCATTTTATGTTGTCAGATAACTAACGGTCATGAGGCTCATTGACGGCTTTAATTATTTTATACTCAGGGTGAGGTGGAACTTCCGTTAGGGACTCCCCTCCAACGAAGCACCAATTTCAATTTTTTTTACACACACATACAAGTTTGATACAGAGATTAACAAAAAGAATACATGCGAAAAATGTAAAATGTAACCATTTTATATTGTCAGATAACTAACGGTCGTGAGGCTCATTGACGGCTTTATTATTTTATACTCAGGGTGAGGTGGAACTTCCGTTAGGGACTCCCCACCAATGAAACACCAATTTCAATTTTTTTTTACACACACATACAAGTTTGATACAGAGATTAGCAAAAAAATACTCGCAAAAAAAAATTTAAAATGTAACCTTTTTTGTACCAATAAAAGCCATACAAATAATATGATTATATTGACTGCTTTTTCATGTTCTCCCACAATGAATGAATCACTGGAAAGGATTAAGAATCAATTTTTTCCCCAAATGTCCGACGGTCTATAATTATTTGTGCATATTATCCATCTCTCAATTATAACCATATTTACAAATTCATACGTTCTTATCTAACACGACCATCAGTGTTGTACCAATTGGATCAGATCTGAGATATGAAACATAAGTTTATTCTTCTATAGGCCTATCTGTTAAGAACATCATGAACTGTAGGAGTTGTTTTTACTTTCCTTGCCCTACTACCATAGGTAAGGAAAGTATTGCTTTCCAAAAAAAATTAAGGTACCCCAATTTCAAGTTTTCTATACGTTTCAAGGTCCCCTGAGTCCAAAAACATGATTTTTGGGTATTGGTCTGTGTGTGTGTATGTGTGTGTGTGTATGTGTGTGTGTGTGTATGTGTGTGTGTGTATGTGTGTGTGTGTGTGTATGTGTGTGTGTGTGTATGTCTGTGAACACGATAACTACATTCCTAATTAACCGATCGACTTGAAATTTTAAACTTAAGGTCCCTATACCATGAGGACCCGACAATAAGAAATTCAATAAAATTCAATTCAAGATGGCGGAAAAAATGGCGGATAATTACTAAAAAACCATGTTTTTCACGTTTTTCTCGAAAATGGCTCTAACGATTTTCTTCAAATTTATATCATGGATAGCTATTTATAAGCCCTATCAACTAGCATAAGTCTCATTTCTGAGAAAATTTCAGGAGCTCCGTAATATTCTTGAGAAAAATGGCGGAAAATGACTAAAAAACCATGTTTTTCACGGTTTTCTCGAAAACGGCTCCAACGATTTTCTTCAAATTTATACCATGGATAGCTATTTTTAAGCCCTATCAACTGGCATAAGTTTCATTTCTGGGAAAATTTCAGGAGCTCCGTAATATTCTTGAGAAAAATGGCGGATAATGACTAAAAATCCATGTTTTTCACGATTTTTTCAAAATAACTTGACCGATTTTTTTCAAATTCATACTCTGTATAGTTATTTATCAGCTCTATTAACTGGCATGGGTCTCCTTCCTGGGAAACTAATGGGGGGTCCACCCCATCCTTGAGAAATGGACTTTGTAACCTCCTTCTCATGCATGAGGTAGGTAGGTAGAGCAGTTCATAAAAAGAACACATAGTCGAGATATTTCATCTGTAGAACAGCTGTTTTGACGACTTTAAAAAAATGACGACTAAAAAAATCATTGAATTTCACAATTTACACAAAGGAAAAAGTACTCTGAAAACAATTATATATACACATATACAAAAGTCTGATCGTAGTTTCGAATATGAGCAAGGAAAGTTGTGTGAGTGTACCACACCAGATTTTTTACTTTCCTTGCCCTATTACCATAGGTAAGGGAAGTATTGCTTTCCGAAAAAAACTAAGGTACCCCAATTTCTAAATTTCTATACGTTTCAAGGTCCCCTGAGTCCAAAAAAGTGGTTTTTGGGTATTGGTATGTATGTGTGTGTGTGTGTGTGTGTGTGTGTGTGTGTAGATGAGTGTATGTGCGTATGTGTACACGATATCTCATCTCCCAATTAACGGAATGACTTGAAATTTGGAACGTAAGGTCCTTACTATATAAGGATCCGACACGAACAATTTCGATCAAATGCGATACAAGATGGCGGCTAAAATGGCGGAAATGTCAAAAACAGAGTTATTCGCGATTTTTCGAAAACGGCTCCAACGATTTTGATTAAAGTTATAACTGAAATAGTCATCGATAAGCTCTATCAACTGCCACATGTCCCATATCTGTAAAAATTTCAGGAGCTCCGCCCCATCTATGCGAAGTTTGATTTTAGATTCTCAATTATCAGGCTTCAGATACAATTTAAACGAATAAATTCGAGTGGAAAAGATTGAGCATGAGAATCTCTACAATTAATGTTCAGTAACATTTTCACCTAAAATTAAAAATAAGCTCGAAATTCGAGAAAATTTGATTATCCAATTGCAAACTGTTGGCAACTGTTGATTATATTAAATGATTCACTATGAAGAGATTGCAGACCTCGTGGGTCTCCAGCGTTATTGCCCTGTTACCAGCTGGATCAAATCTTTGAACAGAAGACTTCAGATGCGCCGGAACACTAGCGTCAGGTGATCAATAATTTTCATAACGGCAAGGAAAATTGTGTAAGTGCGCCACACCAGATTTTTATAATTTGATCTCTATAATAGTGCACTGTTTGAGTTTGTTATGAATAACAATTCTCGTAGAAGATCTGCCCTATCTTGATTTAAAGTTGAAACTATTTTCCAGTACAATCACGTAGAATAAAACAAATCTCAACTACTCTACAATAATATGATTCACAAACTATGTTTTGTAAACTTTTCCCAAGACTTTTCTTGCAATGATTTCAAGCTCAGAATTTCCGTCTTATTCTACGAGATCATTTCCAACGTATCTGGAATATTTTACATGGAGCCTTGTGTAGTCTTGCCTGATTCAAGCAGCCTGAGGCTCTCCAGTGAAGGAACGAGTAAGTTTTTCCCGTCCTATCAGAGTCCTGAATCTCAACAAAGGAATCGCGTACGGAATTTCCACCGTTGAGAGAAAATGCAGTTTTATGCTACCAAACGAATAGTCTCTGTATTATTCATCAACTTGGCTTGTGGCGAAAAAAAAATTGATACCAGTAATCTGCGGGGCTATACTGTTATTACAAGCGACGATAATTGGCGTCCCGGTAACGTCAAGGGACATCTGTGAGCTGATTTCATGTCACTGGCGAATATTTATCGAGATTTCATCATGAACTTCCATCGTGAACATCCAGTCAGTAATCGAAAAAGTTTTTTGAATAAATATCACAATATTTTCGCAATATCACCAATAACATGATTCATAACTTTGAATTATTCAAATTCTCTCTAGTATCAGAATAATATGATCAGTTTTGAGATCAATACTACTATGATTACTCTATGGCATGATACTTTATGGTAATACAATGGTACTCCAAATTTTTATTCTCCATACAGAAGTACCAGAATAATAATCATCAGATCTAAGATGAAATACTACGGTTAATCTTTACTATGGTACGGTACTCTATGGTAATAATACAATGCTACTCCAAATTCAAATTCTTTATACAGTAGTACCATAATAAATCATCAAATTTTATATTGAAAACTATGATTACGGAGAACAATAGCCTATGCTGATCGTTATTAGGAAAATGTAATAATTCAATACTATCAAGTCACTCACATGGTAACACTAGAAACTTGCTCTTGTAGATTGTGCCTGGGTGAAGATTTGATTATGTTTCTTGGTTTCTTCGAATTGGAAACTTGGATTTGATTTTCAATCACCCTCTCCCAAGAATTTCCAAGACGCAGTCTGCGTCCATCACCCCCCCCCCACGTGTAGGCACCACTACCCAACTACATGTGGCTAAACTAAACGAGATTTTCTTTGGAACCGCTTGATTCGATATTTCCAATGTGTTTGAGTTCCAATGAATGAGTACAGCTACTGAATCTTTCAACCATAATTATTTCAAGCCTAAAACTATTCCATTTCCTAAACAAGCATAACTATATTATTTGGCAATAGAAATCATTATCATCATTGCTGAATTGATAATTATTAAACTTTACTAGAGTAGTGAAAATGATTTCTATTGTGAATATAAATTTATTGAGAGAGTAGTTTACTGGCATCAGTACCTGGACTAATTGAAAATGAAACATAACATGTTAATAGATTATTTATATAGATTATAACAATCATATAAACTGTATTAATTATATGAATCATATTATTTATTCCATTTTTCAATGGAAGATTTCAGAAAATGGGATTTTGAGAAATAGATGAATGATTTTAAAAATATGAAAGAGATTATGGATTTCATGATAATTTCAATTATAAATTGAATGTTTCTATCTATGATGGATGAGAACAGTTTAATACAAATCTCACTATAGCAAGATTCAATCCCATACTCCATTTTCCTGAAGCTGAAAGACCTTCAAGAAGATAATTCGAAAAAAATCAAATGCTGGTTGAAATCTCTGTTTTCTAAAAGGAAATTAAAAAATTATTATTACAACCCTTCTGGCTGGTGAGACATGAGAGGACAAAAAATTGAATTCTCTGGAAAGAAAGAATAATATTAATTTGATAATTTAGAGTTCCTTTCAAATACAAAAGAAGAAGTTTTCCACCTTCCTCGATTCCAATTCAATTAAAATCCACTTTCTGTAGAAGGATTCCATTTCGAGAAGTAATTTAATTGTGAGTTATTTGTAATTGAACGAAATCTTTGAATTGTTTCAGCAGCTTGAATAAACATTTTCAATCTCATTTGTGTCTAAAGAGAGATTCACTCTAAACGGTCAGAATTATTGTTTGAATGATAAGTTATCATGTTATTAATGAGGAATGTCAAAAGTTCATAAATTGTAGAATGAATATGAATTCGAGTAGTAGATAAGAAGGCGTGTCCTAAGATATTGTCCAACCAACGATTTATTGAAAATCAAGATACCGGTTCCGGCTGTTACACTATTATCAATCTATGAAAAACTGAGTGAGGTAAATAGCAACAGTATTATTATCAGTTATGGCCGAGCTATAGTATTGGTGGAAGCCGTGACCTATCAAGGTGAACGTCTGCCATTGGCTTAAACAAGCCCCTCCCAATTAGCTGTTCATACAAGAGCTTTAACGTTGATTGTGAATACTGCTCCTCTTAAATGTAGTTTTAGTTCACCAGAGATTCGTTATGGTGTAACAACCGAAATTCGTATCTTGTTTTTTAATAAATCAGTGGTTGGAAATTTGTAGTCTTTCATCCAGTATGGATAACTACCACAATATCACCTTCACATATATTAGCAATTCATTTAGTCAAATTGTTCAGATTGATACCGCTACAATAACTAAACTCGATTTTTTTTATTCTAGAAAGAGTAAAAGAGTAAGTGGCTATGATTAATTCAAGATTTATGTTGGATTTCTCCAAAAAGTTGATACTAACCTACTCTTATCAGTCAATAGATTTTTTAGGTTTAACAAGCAATTGCTTTGATCAGATACTATAATATTTTATGAATATGACCTACAGATATAAGGTATGTAGTCATTTAAGAATTTTTAGGTTTAACAAGCAATTACTACTAGAATAGCTTTAAATCAGTTACTATAATATTTTATGAATACGGATCTACAGATATTAGTTATGTTGACAGAGACATCTGGATAAAACAGAGTAGTAGCAAATTAATCATAGAAATGCAAACGGTTGAATCCCACTTTGACATCCGAGTCAATGAGAATTTCAACTGTGAACCCAACATTTTTAATGGAAGCTACAAAAAATAAGCTTTTCAAGTACGGTAATGGCTATATCAGCTCCAAACCAACTTTTTAAATCTGAATGTGATGAATAATCATTTTATCAGATAGTGAAATAAAGTTTAAAGTGAAAATTATCAACATTTTTCAAGCACTCAATTTCATTATGGATATTTCAGCTCCAACCCAACATTTCAAATTCAAATGAAATGCATGGTTACTATTTTTTTGGTGGACTAGCTAGAGTTTGATTGGCATTTACGTCACCAAAAAGGTTGATTTTATAGCTATTTTTAGCTGCAGTCACTGGTCATTGTCGTCAGCATTTTGCTCGTTCATTTCAAAGTTAGGAACATTGAAATTCATCAGATATAACAGTGAACTTCAGCGTTATTTCACAGTATTAAAATACTTCAACGAAGAACCAACATACTGAGATACACCTCGAACTTTCAGCATTGATTGCGTGTGAAGCATTGATGTTATGTATATAGAGTGCTGACTGTCTGAATTGAATTAATCTGTAGTTTATCCCAACTCAGCAGCAAAATTAAAACTCCGTGATCCCTGAATAATGAAGAGCTGTTTTAATGGATTATTTTGAATGTGTTGTCAAAAGTAAACAAAACTGGGTTTAGCGCTGAGACAGGCTGAAACAGAAGCATATTGCTAAGCATTGCATGTTGCCAATGGCTCAAAAGGCATGTGTTTAGTGTCAAAATAGTCTACTTTTGGCGTTTTCCGTGGATGACATCACACAAAGTCCTCATGCTTTCAGAAGAGTCCTGTATTTCGATCTCGAATGAAGAAACAATTTTAATGACCGCAGCTTACTTTGATGTGGATCGCTTCTGTGCCGTTGACTGAATGGAATGAACTCCACTCTCCAGTCATATATTGTGAATGAGATACTTGTGTTGTCGTATATTGTGAGAGTAGGCCTTCTGGTGTTTCCCAACCGATTAGAGCTCACAAAACACATGAGTTCACTACTATCTCTTTTCTGTTTGCATCAGAAATTTCTAGCTGAAAATTTACCCTAAACTGTCAGAATTGGTTGACAGCATTAGTTGAATGGGTAGCATTTATGCCATCTATAAGGCATATTAACATTTCCAAGTGAACCTTACAATAACAAATTCTTGTTTTTTTCACAAACAGGATCTTATTTCTTTCATATTTCATTATTTTTCAGTGTTTACTGGAAATTGAGGAACTGCGCTGACACACGTAAGCTTTAATAATCTACTTATTGTTAATTATTGTTATCTCTATCATTATGAGAAAGCAGGCAAAATGTCGTTATTCGTGACTTTTGTTCGTTATACATTTATTTCGTCAGGGGTGCTCACCTTAAATTTATTGAAACTTCAGCTCCTATACCTTCATAAAGAACCCTATAATGGTTTTCAGCACTCATTTCAAACACTGCTGACCGACCTTTTTTCAACTTTGATACCCCCCGGTGAACACCCCTGGTTTCATCATGGATAATAATCGAATATTCATTCCAGATATGTATTTCCTTATATATGCCTATTGTTCATGTTGCATATCTGAAGTTGATTCACATGAAGTTATAGTCACCTAAATAGTGAGGGTACAGATTAACCCTTTGCGCTCCCCAGTCCAGTACCACTGGACATGAAGGATTCATTCATCAGCTCGGTATTGTTTAGCCGCTGCCTATCCCCACAGCTCTCCTGTCCAGTACTACTGGACAAGGCACAATTCCTCTCCCACTCGTAATAATAGTCACCCATGATTCCTCTACAGCTCGGAATTGTTTTTGCAAACAAGTGCTTTTATCACTGAAAGAGACAGGTTTTAGATTTTGTGTATCTCATTTAATCTACAAATTTCATATTCAAAAAATTGACTCTTCAAAACTTGTTTTTAATATATCCTTTAAAAATGTTTATTAATAAAATATATTATAGTCTATCAATTCTGGAATTTTAATAAATAGGCCATAGGAGTCGAATGACAAAAAATGTTATAAAAAAGGAGAAACAGGCATATTTGTAAATTATGCCAATATTTGATACCCAATTATATATTATGTATGATCTACAGATGAACCTATTTATCACACATTGTAACCAATATAGCAAATATATGTACGGTATTAAATTTCTGTTTTCCAAACAATTTATAAACAGCATAGCATGATATATTAATAGATAATACAACAATGTTAAAACTGAATAAATAAGGTATGAATGATAAGAAAACAGTGATCACTATCTTCAACAGTATATTCGTTGTCACTGCCGCCTTCTGAAATATATTCTGATATTTCTTCTTCCAAGACATCTCCTATTTCATCAGAATTAAGTTCCCGGTCAGCCATTGAGAAAATATTGATCAATAATATTAAAAATAATAACAGAACAAAACAGTACTCCATGAAGGTTAAGTCACATGTCTGTCAGAACCAACAATACACTACTATAATGAAGAGACACGAAACAAAAACTTGTGGTTATAGTAGTTTCATATATTACCACCAGGTTCCAGCACTAATCAGACATGTAAAAACAATAGATACTTTTTCGCCACACTTGGATGTAATGAGCTGGTTTACGTGCGTCATATGGAGGCCGAAAGTGATTGTTTTCCGACCAGGCCGTAAAATAGGGCTGTAAAATGACCTTGAATAACAGCTGATCGTGTCCGATCTCACAAAAATCATAGAGATAATCTCCTAACGACTGTAATAATCTATATAATTATGTATCGTGAATCGCGGTATCATGTCTATAATATATTTTATGAATTACTGTTTCATAATTTAATATTTATTATTGTGTTTTTGATATCAAACAATAGAATACGATGATATCTTCATAGCCTCAACAATATAATGTTGGCTGCATTGTCCATTGTCAGAAAGGTACGTATCGCAAGTATTTAAAAGTGAAGAATTGAATTTGAAATCAAAGTACAATAATTGTATCAATATTTAAAAGTGAGGTAGAGTAATAATTGTTTCTTTTTTATTATCGAATTCCACTTCTTAATGCAATACAATCAACAATAATAATAGGAAAATACAGCATAGATCTAAAGTTTAAGGTAAGCCTACTGGTGAAACTCAGCCTTGACTGAAAAATTCCTAGTAATTTTTCCGTAATTCATTATTAAAACTTTTAGATAATTTTTCTTCAATATCAAACCATATAGAGAAAACATTAGGCCCACTCAAGATTGAATCTTCGAATGTTTTCTCTATGATTTAACTATTTTCAGAGCAATATTTTGTTGTGAAAATGCCGGCAAACCGGCTTCAAGTTTGCCGCTATAGCCTACACTATATTATAGTAGCCTACATACGTTACCTGACTTACAGGCCTCTTTGATCAAAAATATGCAATGGCCGAGAGCATAAAGGCGTAATACATCAGAACTCAAAGCTCAGTGAATTACAAACATGATCTAGGTTTGAACCTCGGTCAGTGACAATTTTTTTGTCGATGAATTTCGACTTTTATTAGCTATTTTTTATATTAGTTACCGTAATTTGAATTTCAATCAATTTTTTAGATATATTTTGAGACAAAACTGTGAAATATGCAATTATATTAATTTTTTGATCACATTATTTCAAAATAGTAATGAAAATTCTATTCATCCATCTATCCATGAGATATTGCACCAGGCGCAAAGCGCGAGCTATAAAAATTCAAACAATTATTCGAAATATTAATAGTATAAAAATATTGTCACTATTGTAAATTATTAATTAGTAATATTGAAATTAATTGACAGTGAAAGTTGTCATAACCAAGATTCAAACTATCAAAATAGGCTGTTTGAATTTTATTTATTTTTTAATTTCTTATATATTGGGAAGTTTTTTTTTGGTGTGGCGAAAAATAGCGTTCGCACCATGGGCAAAAATGTATTTCCGGCTCTCAATCTTTTCTAGTCCTCGGCCTACGGCCTCGGACTTAAAAACCGATTTCGAGCCGGAAATATCTCATTTTCGGCCCTAGGTGCGAAATATACTATTACAGACAGAAAAGTTTATCACTCTGTAGTTGTCCAGCACTACTGGACAGGAGACCGAATCGAGCATTTTAGTTTTGTCCAGTTGTACTGGACTGGAGAGTTCAGACGTTGACTTGCATGCAGTTAAATACGAGTGGAATAAGAAAATGGCGCTGTCCAGCTGTACTGGACAGGAGAGTTGGTGAGCCATCTTCACATTAAATAAAAAGGGCGCAAAGGGTAAAGTTTATTATCTCATAGAATAAAAGTGAAGGAAGCGTTTCCTTTATCTTTTATGATAAAGGTAACCTACGGTTCATATCATCATGCTAGTTCAAATATTGGAATGCATTAATGAGAATATCATTATGGGGGTATATTGGATTGGAAAGTACAGAATTCAATAAGGAAATTGGTTGCCATGTATAAGGTGGACCAGGAACAACCAGTCATCAGCAACTTCACTACAACAATTTGATTAAAAATGCTGTTTCTTTCATTCATTTAATTTTCTTCACGCTCCAGTTTCAATATCCTATCCTACTTTTGGTATATTTCAACCTCTTCAGAAGCTCAATAGCTTTCATACTTCCTCTCTATGTTGACCATTGATACTATCCATCAAATGTTGACCTTCACATTAAATACGTTCGATAATTTCTATATTCTCAATAATCTTCATCCTCCCGGCTTAATAGTTTTTTCCATATCTTCTTATCATATCTTCCCTTCTCTGCTATCTAAAATTATTGAATAAACATTTCCTCAAGAGATATCAAGAATTTTACTGATATCTAGCACTTTGATCAGTTTGGATTATTCAGTGATAATTTATTCCTGTATAATCCTGCTTCCTTGTACAATTCCTCCTATTATTTGAAATTGATGTTGTTTTCTTGTTTTTAATAACGAAACATTCTGAAATAACTCTTTTATAGTTGGAACAGAATGTCACAACTACAACAGAGTTCATGCTATTTTTCCTTTCCATACTCTTCCATCACCCGTTCTCCACCTTTCCATACCCTTCCATCACCCTTCCCTATTCCTTTTCTTTTCCTATCCCTTTTCTTTTCCTATTCCTTCCCCGTTCCTTCTCCTTTACCTTTAATACTATTCTGTATACCCTTTCCTTTCATGTCCTTTTTGACATGCATGTCTCCTCCCACATACTCACCATACTTCTTGCCCATCCAGCCCAGCACAGCGCCAATATTGCAGATAACAAAGCGCTTTTCTCTCAGGCTGAATTGTGTTATTTAGGTCAGCATTCAATTAGCAAAGCGATAGGCGACAAGAGCGCCGAATTGCAATTGTACTACGACAATGCCAGCAGATAGGCCGCACAAGCACACTGATCAATTTATGTAAATGAACGACATTGCAATTACCTGAGCAGCAAGTACATGACTTTCCTGATTGGGTTTCTGCTTCGGCTGCACTCTAGTAGTTTCACGGCGTTTTTAGATCACATTTTCTTCTCGGATGAGACACATTCCAACGTCGGCACCGCACAACATGTAGACACTGGTTCACTGAAATTCACTGATCACTGGCACTATCGCGATTGGGGCAGTGTGAACCGGGGCACGATACGGTGTGAATCCGGTCGTCTCTAACCACTCAGCACGATTCTGGTCGTAGCATTTGCATAAAGATCGACACTGTCTCGCCACCTGAAACAAACAACCATATCAGATCAGATACAATCTACAATGTATTTCATAGTTGATGCATATAAATAGGGCTTACAATGGGTGATTCAATATGAAATAGAATCACAATAATGGTTCTATAAATCTAGATTATGGAAGTATTTATATTTGGTTATCAATAACACTACTGGCTTGATACTCAATATGATTAAAAATATGCTACATCAATACCCAATATTAAATTTGAGAACAATAATAACATAAATGATGATTTGATAAGTATTATACTGTATGGGTGGATTACAATAATGGTTTCACATAGATGAACTTTATAAGATTATTAATATTTCATTTTTAGTGATAAAACTGAATTGATATTAAAAAATAATCAATAGTTCATTATCAATATATTCATTTATGATGATTTCAAATATTATTCAACACACTTGTGGCAGCAAACTTTCAATTTTTTCTACATTATTAGATGGCGGAAATCCGTAGAGATGTAATTCAATTCCTCTTCTAGAAATTCTCAATGCTTATGTAGGAATTCCATCTATCAAATAAACATTATTCATTAATTTTTTAAAAATTGAACGAGAGATGATTGGGTCTATTGGCGACTACAATCGAATCCGCAACTCGAGTAGAAGAAAGAGATGATGTTTTAATTTGAATCTGCTGTTCGATTGAGGCTAATGGAGTGGGTGTTGGCCCCAGACGTCTCAAGAGGATGATGATGATGATGAGGAGGAGGAGGGGAAGGAGTAGGAGGATGGTGAGCGGGAGGAGAAGGAGAAGAAAGGAAAGAGTAAGGAGGAGGAAATGGAAGAGGGCGACAAGCCATATTTTTCCATTTGTTATTCCCTGGGAGTCAATCAATCGCAATCTTGACAGTTTAAAACGCCCAGGAATATTACGCAGACAAAGATTGACATCTGTCTCACGATTGGAAAGATGAAACACGTTATCAGACAGCATACAATCATTTCAGAGAACTATTAAGTACTAGCAGGTAACCCTGTGCTCCGCAAGGGTCTGGAAACTTGACAAACTGGAAACTTGACTAAATTGAATCTTGAAGATTTGAAAATAAGCATATAACCAACCTCGGTGAATGAAGAATCCATATGCAAAACTTCAAGTTAAACTGTTCAGTAGTTCAGACGTGGTGATGCGTCATTAGTGAATTACCTACCCACTACATGTATAAGCCGATTCTTCCCTTTATTATAATCATTTTAGATGATAATGCTTGATTGAATATTGCAAGTTTGATGATATTAAGTTTCTTTCATTCCAACTCACATTGAGTTGAATTTTTCAAATTGAAAGTTTGTAATAATTTTTTTATTGAAATTTGCTTTTGAAGCTTTTTTCTAATTGTCACACCAGTTTTATGTTTTTATGGAATTCCACTGAATGTGTTGTAGTATTTGGGCCTTACCCTTTGTAAAAAAGAATACGAAACAACGATATAAGAGTCTCCGAAAACATTGTTCTATTGCTGAAAAAGTTAACATATACTTTTCTTGGTAATTCAAGACAAAAATAATATAGATGGTAGCCATGATTTGAGTTGAAGGTATCTTGTGAAGCTTGTGACATCACATTTCATAAGCGGGCTGGCATAGCTGAAATTGATAGTAGCGAGCAGCAATATCGATTAGATAAGATGCCAGCCTGCTATTTCTTCGGTTCATACAGCTTTAATTATAATAAAAATTCATTCCAATACTGTGATATTATAAATGTTTGTCAAGTTATATTTTTAATTATTATTATTTACCCTCTCTCGGAAAGGTGTTCCTCAAATTATCTCTACCTCCATGTTCATTATCTATTCCTCTTTTACAATTGAGGGTGCTTACCCCCACCTCCATAACTTTGGGGAAATATTGGCGTTATCTGCTAGAGTAACGGGACTCTCTCCCGGCAACTGAGAAGGAACTCCGCCTGTGTTTTCGTCACTCTTCTCCTAGACTCCTCGGGACTTGCAAACGTAAAGGTGTGCGGAGAATCGAAGTGATTTGGTGGTTTAGAAAATACGCGTGTGAAAGAAGGCTGGCGGACGGAAGACTACCACCTAATGCTCTACCGGAGGATTGCTGTCTGGGGACGATACTTAAACTAAAACCGGTGAGTCCGTTCCTTATGGAAAACTAGTAAAAGGGACCCTTAGGTCAAAAATCCAAAAGTCTCACAAGCTGTAATGGAAACTTCGTACCCTGGACGAAGGATTGTAAAGTAGGATTAAATACTTTTCTAATTGAAGGGACAAATATAGAGATGAAAGCTAACATTTTAGTTGAAGCTATCTTGTGAAGCTGTAACGAAGATTTCGTCCTCTGTAGAATTGTGAAGTAGGATTGGAATGGAAACCTTATTCATGGACTCGTTTGAGATGGAAGTCTATGAATGCAGAAATCTGTGAGAGATAAGTCTGTGAAGATACAAGCACACCATTTGAAGTCAAGAGAAGGATTAAAAGACGTGAAAATCATTTTACTTTAATGAATGAGAGTTTCTTAGGATAATCTGAGCGTTTTCATCATTACGAAAAATGATTACAGTATTTTGGATCATTCTTACTATCAGAATAAATTTAGATTCTTTCTCGGAACCTTTTTTCTATAAAATACCAGAAAAAGTATCGTTCAATTTCTTCTCCAAGAAGAATTTGGAACACCACTTGGCAAATCTTCAAATTCTTATGAGTTGTTTAAATTTTGAGTAGTAGTTGGAAAATAGAACTCGTAAAGATTTATTGCTAGACAATAAATATGTACATACTCATTCGATTGAACAGTTATGTTCGATATTATTACCTTTAACATTTTATGCTTCCAGATGTGATCATAAGCCTACCTATTTCAGCTCTTCAATTCAATTTTAATCATTCAATTTATTGTAAACAAAAGTACAATGTTGGCTCCTGCTAAGCCCGTAGCATGAGACAGAATATAACAATAGGATTTTTCCCTTTTTCCTAGTTTCCCATATCATGTAATCAGATTTACTGATATATCCTAGATTAATGTGACTCAACTTTATCATTAAAACAAAAAATTAAAATGACAATAATTCATTTGCCTTATTCAAAAACCTGCAAAACCAAAAAAACATAGAAATTTTGCGAGCACATTCAGTTGAATCTTGAAACGCTTTCTACGAATGGATTTCGAAACCTTTCCAACAATACGTCCAAAATCGGCGAATTGGTGACATAATTGGAATTTTCTTAAACTACCCCATGAATACAAGATATCCAATCATAGAATTATCTTGCCTAACTAGCAATTTCAATGCATTTTATAGATATACCGTGAATGGCCGTTTTAACAGTCACCGATGTCTCCCCGACACGACACTTGAAATGTCCTCCGATTGGTCAATTCTAAACAACGACTACAGTAACATTTGGTGTTTTTGATTCGACTTAGTTACAGCTAACTTTGATGATTATAATAAAGATCAAGAGGAAACACTAATTAGCTCCTACAGAAATATTCTATTTTATCGAATATGGATTTCTCTTCACCTCCAAAAATAGTATAACGAACGATGAGTGAAGCTCTACTGTCCACAAAGTATCTGTAAGGAATGCCATGAACATCAAGTAGGTCTCTTCCAAGCGATGGTGTGAAGTTTGGGAAGTAAAACCGTGGTAATAATCATTACTCTTGAAGGATGGAGAGTCACTGTAGGCTAGTGACTATCATCTGGCCAGACGACTCACTGGATTTCTGCTCCATAAATTGCAATTTCTGTCATAAAGTCGCAGAGCATGACCACACGACAAGATTTCGTGCTTTCCTGAGTTCTATGTCCCCCTCTACCCTCCCACACAAACTCATCTTACCACCCCCTCTTAAGCACACTCTCCCTCTCCTAACCCCCCCCCCAGCCATAAATTTTGATCTCGTGACCTCGAATGTTGCCCCAATACGCCATATATTCCATTATTAATGTCCCAGATGTTTCCTTACAGTTGCTTATACAAGCGCGTCAATTTAATACATTCATGGATACTAGAAACAGACGAAGACATGATTCTTAGTATAGCTTCTAAGAACTATGCGAATTGAAATGAGAAACGTATTATGAGAGCTGAGAGATTGGTTAATTGAAAATGTTGAAAACCAAACGTACTGAGCTTCAGGGTTGATTCAGTATTGTTTTCAACTCTCTTGGAACAAATTAGAAAAATACTCTAATGATATTCTTGAAATCAGACTCATCAAAATCTCAAATTTTAGTTTCATTATTAAAAAATCTGGTGTGGAGCACTCACACAACTTTCCTTGCCGTTATGAAAATTGATCACCTGACGCTAGAGTTCCCGCGCATCTCAAGTCTACTATTAAAAGATGTGAGCCAGCTGGTGACAGGACAATAACGCTGGATACACACGAGATCTGCTATCTCTTCATAGTGTATGATTTAATTGAATCAACAGTTTGCAATTCAATAATCACATTTTCTCAAATTTCAAGCTTATTTTCAATTTTAGGTGAAAATGTTACAATACATTAATTGTAGAGATTTTCATGCTCAATCTTTTCCACTCAAAATTTTTTGTTTAAATTTTATCTGAGACCTGATAATTGGAAATCTAAAATCAATCTTTACATAGATGAGGCGGAGCTCCTGAAATTTTTACAGATATGGGACTTGTGGCAGTTGATATAGCTTATCAATGACTATTCTAGGTATGAATTTGATCAAAATCGTTGGAGCCATTTTCAAGAAAATCGCGAAAAACCCTGTTTTTGACAACATTTCGCCATTTTAGCCGCCATCTTGAATTGCATTTGATCGAAATTGTTCGTGTCGGATCCTTATAGTGTAAGGACATTGAGTTCAAAATTTCAAGTCATTACGTCAATTGGGAGATGAGATATCGTGTACACAGACGCAAATACACTCATACACACACACACACACACACACACACACACACACACACACCACACACACACACACACACACACCACACACACACACACACATACACACACACACACACATACATACATACATACAGACCAATACGCAAAAACCACTTTTTTGGACTCAGGGGACCTTGAAACGTATAGAAATTTAGAAATTGTGGTACCTTAATTTTTTTCGGAAAGCAATACTTTCCTTACCTATGGTAATATAGGGAAAGGAAAGTAAAAAAATGTCGAGTACGATTCCAATGCATTAGCCTACCATATTTACTGACAATCAATATCAGTGGAATATTATAGTGAAATTAAAATTAATGGTTAGTCTCTGAGACAAGCTTTAATGACAATCAACATGAGTGGATTTTTTTTTTGTTTTTAAATCAGTTTTCAAACATTCAAATTACAAATTTTCAGTTAAGAAGTTAGTTTTGGAGTGAAAATTGGACTTGAAAGTGAAAAGTACAAACATAGCCTCATTCTTTTCTTGAAACTTCTATTCAACAAAATTTGGGAAAAATACAGTTTTGGTCTTTGCCTGTTGTCTTCTATCAATAATTTTATTATTGTATAATATAATCATAATGATTTGTGACTGTCTATAAACGAAGTTGATAAATACACATAACCAAATAATAATATTACTTTATATTCGCGAATGGTCTTATTTTCTTCATCTCTCTTTTTATACATTTTTTCATATTTCTGTAATTATTGTTCTGTGTACAGTATAACTCTTCATTTATTTCTAGGAGGCAACTACAAATGACATAATATTGTGTAATATACCGCATTAGTTGTTGTATTGTACTAAATTTGATGAGATTTTCTTACATTTGACAGATTATCTCAATCTCTTAATTATACTCAGTCACTATTGTTATGGAGATTCGTCAAAGAGAACTTTCTCCTTGAATATTAGGAAATTGACTGTCTTCCAAATGAAAATGTTGCAGTCCAGATAACGCGAGAGTTGGTTACGTCACGGATCTTACAAGTTGGAATAAATCTCGCAAGAAAAGTGAACAAACACAGAAAATGAACTGAATGCGACGCAAATAATGATCTAAAACTTCGACTCCCCCAGGCGGTCGCATAATTCATGCTTTTTTCCTCTCGGAAGTACTCTGTCTCAAAACAGTTCGCTCTCCAAAAAGTTTGATGGGATCTGGGTGATTTTTACCGAGCGATATTCGGCGCACGACCTCGTAAAGTGTCTGATCGCGAAAAAAGTCTCTGAGTTTTACGTGATCAAAAGCAAATCCAGAGTAAAGAGATCGCGAATCTTCCAGATTCATTATTTACGCATTCAGTGGAGAAGGCATTAGGTATTGAGAAGTTAGTTTTGGACGCGACTAAACTCTTAGCAGAAACCGATAACCTAATCATTGAATCTGTTCATGGAACAACACAAAATGACATGATTATGTACCATGAATTATTATTAATTACTAATTGAAAAAGATAATGCAATATGAGAGCTTCCTCTAATATTTTATTTGTTTTATCCATTTACAATGCAAATGACACTAATGTAATAGCATTGGTAGATCAAATAATAAGGTAGTCCTTGTGCTATTTTCCTTCCAAATTTATTGGTGACAAAGTCCAAGATAAGGTTAAAATTTCACATAGTGAAATAGAGGGAAGTTTCCTCACAGAGTTGTAATTTTACTTCTGAGTTAAAATTTTCACTATTAATATTCATAAATCATAATGTTGTTGGCATTAAATCAATCCGATATTGATAGATCCTAGATCCATCCAATATCGTTGAATTGGAAATCCAAAATAGTTTGGTTCAAGATCAATTCAACTTCTTATCGCTGTGATCCGGTTAGGTACAGCATTCACTAGTAAATTCTAAATTGGTTTTTCCCATTTTTTTATGTTAAAAAATGAGTTAAAAATGTTTCTCATGATATTCCATCGCAGTCTATGATAGGCTTTTTTGTCTGTCAATCAGTAGCATGTTTCGTCACTTATCCTCATCCTTACATTTTTTCTTGATACAGTACTTATCCATTATCACCTCATGAATGAAAAAATCACGAGAAGCAATAATACGAGATTAATACCAGATTTAATTTTCGTCACATATGCTCATCAATTAATTATTATAGCTTGTTTTCACTCATCATTCAAGTGAACAAACTAGAATGAATGATTGGTAACAATGGAATATAACCACGAATACCAACGCAACATCCTAATGTTGTACTGGTGGCCTATCCTCTATATTTCACGGGTGATTCTATACCGTCAGGCTTTTTTATATTCGCTTTCAGCTTTCAGTATGTAATAATTGGAAGAGATGTTAAGCAAGTTACATTGACGAGCCGCGAATCAATACAATGTGTTCAATGCTGTTAAAAGGAAACAAAACTTTGTCTAATGTACTCCATGCATTCATAAAATTTCCTTCCGTTGAAGGAAAATTATTGTTGATGACTACAATTTTTGGAGAGTTCCTTAAATCTTATTCCCACTTGATTGTATTTCAATATTGTCCTCCACTATCAAACACATCAAATCATTTCAAAGGGCTGGATCCTCATATCCTTCAGTTAATAGAGTAGTATTCTTCTCTTGCATTCTAAACTTCCTATCTGATAACAGGGTACACTCTGGAAGTTGAACATTTATTTCCACTCCTGTGAATACTTTCTTGCAGATTCATTTAATTTCCGCTCAATTCTTCACAAAAAATGGATGTTACATTTTTTAACGTATTTCTAGACATAGTCGAAGTAGACTGATAGACCTATTGTTAATGTTTCAAGTTGTATATTTCTCTCGTTGAAGTTTTGATATCGAAGGCTCAGAGTATTGTTACTGCTTCGGATCACTCAGTGAACATTTCAGAAATTCTAAGAAACATTCATTTTCACAATGGAAGCTCTTCATATCAGCTTCTTCTTTTTCCAACCAAAAATATTTTTCAAGAAAAAGAGTATTCTTCGTTCCATCTTCAGTTGCCTTCTTTCTCTTTTCAAGTTCACCTGACGCCCTGTCAGGAAAGGTGCCCTGCCTCATTTTCTCTCTACTCTTCTTTCTCGTCTTATTTATCATTCTCTACTCAATCCGTTCTCTTCTCAGTTCCCTTCTCCTACCCATCATCCTGCTCCTCTTGCATCTTCTCCTTCTCTTCGTCCTTTTCAGCCTCTTCCTCGTACTCCTTCACCTTCTCTCCTCAACCACTCCTCCTCCTCCGCCACTCCCTCCACCACTCCCTTATCGTCCCACTCACCCACCACATACTCATAATCATCCATCACCTCCACCTCCTTTTCAACTTCTATCACCAACTCCTCCTCCTCCTCTTCTTCCTCCTCTTTCTTCTGCTACTGCTACTTCTTCTCCTCCTCCTCTTCGTCCTACTTCTCCTCCTCCACCTCCTCCTCCTCCTCCTCCTCTTCTCCTTCCTCCTCCTTCTTCTGCTCCTGCTCCTTCTTCTCCTCCTCCTCTTCGTCCTACTTATCCTCTTCCACCTCCTCCTCCTCCTCCTCCTCCTCCTCCTCCTCCTCCTCCTCCTCCTCCATCTCTTTTCTCTTCTTCTTCTGCTCCTACTCCTTCTTCTTCTCCTTCTCCTCGTCCTACTTCTCCTCATCACCTCCTCCTCCCCCTTCTCATTCTCCTCCTCTTCCTCCTCCTCCTTCACCCACTAATCCTCCTGCTCCTTACCCTCCTATTGCTAATCCTCCTCATTTTCGCGTTTTTTTATTTTAGTCAATTTCAAATTGTTTTATCATGCCTTTCCTTCCAAATCCAATTTTCAGGCCCCAAACTTATGCCAACTTATTGTTCCCAACATCGGGGTTTGACATGGCTCCGTCATTCCAAGAAAGGTTTGCAATATCATCAGAAGCACGTAATCGGAAACGCGCGGAAAAGTTGTGATTGCTTTGTCAATATTGTGCGCCTATCATCCCATCAGCCCACGCTTCGCAACCCAACGCAACGCAACGCACAGCTTGTTGATTCTGATCAATTATTCCGGTTTCGAACAACAACTGTTCCACACAGGTTGAGCATGATTTTCTAGAATGATTTGGGGTAGAACTGGTTGATTTGACACAGGCGAATAATATATCAAACCCATCATGTTTTATGTATTCCCTTGGTTCTCTTTGCAATCCACAAGTGAATTTGGATCAGATATTGGGCTGTGGTTAGGGTTGTTGCCTCTGGATTTGAAAGATATGTTGTTCAATAATGACGTTTCCGTCTAGAATATCAAAATTGATAGATTTTTCATAATTATTATATTGTAGCTTACATTCAATTTTCCATCAAGAAGCATTGTCACCAAAACATTACTGTGAAAAACGGATGTGATCACTATGATTCTTGAATTATTTGGTCTGGGGGGCTCAAAATTTATCAAAAACGGACGCCATTTTCTTGATTGATTGATTGAAGTGTTATCACCTTGATTGGATATAGATTAATTATTGACTTTAACAAGGATCATTGTAAACTTGTGCGTGCAATAAAATGATTATACTCAAGCATACTTCTGGTATTTCAACTACGACAGTATGAATAATATATAAAACTCAGTTTCAATGCTCATGATATCATCAGATTAAGTTGACACAGAAGTTTTGCTTGTTCTAAATTCAATCAGAATTATTTGTAAAGTAAATGACTCGTTCAAAGCCAATTCGAATGCACCACATATTCGCTTAAACCAGAACTAGTTTTAAAAAATATTTAAAGAGTCAGTCGAGAGTGGAAAAATATTATAAAATGTCGTCAAAAATAGCTTAGCTTTTTCAATATTTGCAGCACCTTCTCTCTAAACGATTATTATGTTCCTTCATGAACAAATCTATTTTTTCTCTTCTGCAATCAGCTCAAGAACTATACTTCTAATAATATTAAGCTATCAACAAGTAGGCTGCCTAGCTTTTTCCAGTGAAATGGTACAGTTATCTTCTGTCATAAACCCGTTATCAAATCTCAGCCACACAGTTAAACATTACTACATCTGTGAGCTAATAATAGAGCCACTAAGCTCTGAGTAATTAATCGTCTGAGTGACAAGATTCTATCTTGAGTGACTGAAAATCTCAAGTGACTACTTTTCGAGATTTAATCTGAACGAAATTTGTTCACTAACAGACTAACCAATACCAGCAATATTCTTAACCAATAAAGATATAGTTCCTAATGATAAAATAAATAATATGAAAGAGAAAATTTATGATTTCAGAGATCATTTCCAAAAAAGGAAAAATATGTTCAAATAGCTCCAATAAAAATCTAGAAAACACTTTTTGTGTATTCACAGGTTCCAGATAGACAGTAACGTTACAGAGAAAACGTTTTAAATTAAACAGTAACAGTAACATGCAGCCGACTTTAAACTTAAGTCATTGCCTTCTAGAATGAATATTATTGAGCAAAATTTACCGTTGAAGTCTTAAAGAAAATTGAGAAAGTTATTGAATTGGATCGTAAAACGCAAACGAGAACAAATATTATTCTCCACTATTGTAATACAAAAGTTGAGGATTCCTGAAACATTGGAATTCACGTGAATGCAAGTTCCTAAATAGATCAAGTGTTATATTGTTGTATAGGGGTTACTCTCCACAGTCTTCAAGTGTTTGTTTTTCAAGTAGTATTCAAGAATAACTCGTAATAAGTAACTCTTTTTATTGAGGTTCTACTATAAAGGTACTAATAATTTGAAATACTGATTAAATTGAAACTGAAATGGATGATTCGTATTATTTTGTAATGCGATTTCAACTGCTGCTCTTTTTAGCACTTAAGTATAGAATAGGATACATTTTTTCTTTCACAAGCTTCAACCATAGATAGAGGATAAGCATAAGCTATATTACTTGTCTCTGCTTCAACTCATACTGTCTAGTCCTTGCTCGTTTCCCATAATAGATGTTGTCTCTTGAACTCTGTGACTACTCCTTAGTTCTTACTGTGTGATCTCTTAATAATCCTAAATAATTTCGTCTGATATGTTTATTATGAGATTCACATTAAACTGTAAGCATTCATTGAGTAGATACCATTAACACTTTCTATGAGGAATTCTAACTGTTCATAGTAAATCACATAATATAGCTTTTAGAGATGTTTGTAGATTCACACAGGAATTTACAACAAAAATCAGAGGAATTTTGTCTTTTTCTCCAACTTTTTCCTACAAACCTGAATGGCTAACTATTTGACAGATTGAGCTTGATTTGTGGCTTCCGAAATTCCAAACAGCCCCCACAGGAGGCAGTTCCAGATTAGTTTCGACTGCATTGGCTTCCACCGATAAATCTCGCTGAATTGTCTAGCTTCTCATACATAATAGACTGTGAAATTGATCTACTCTTTTACTGCCCACATATCTATCTCTGTGTTTGCTACTCCATACCAAGGCTGATAAGGTACCTGTAAACGGCCTACGTGCTTCAAATGGGAACTATGAACTGGTTTTGTTTCCGGCGATTTTCAATGCTAGAAACACACCTGTTAATGAGAAATAGTTGAACTTTCTAGTGATGTCAAGCCCTGAAATCAGTTGCAAAACTAGAACATATAGAAGGTAGTAATGAAATATGTCGCATGGTAGAAGAGGTGGTGTTATCAAACTCATCTCTCGAGCTCCAAATGCCACACAGTTTATAACTGCAATGACTTGTACAATCTCACTTTTATTAAAATATAACTGAAGCTGAAGATTTTTAGTGGAGGAAAGGAATATGATTGAGCTTCAGAGATCACTATTACATGCTGATTTGTAACGGGTGAAACAATTTTCAAATAACGAGTTGAAAAATCAATATTCCATTACAATATTATGATTAGAATTTTTTTTTCAAAAGATAACGCTCCTGAACATCACACTTCATGGTTGATGGTTGGAATCTATGTTGTTTGTGCACTATTGAACGTGATTCATGAAAAAAGCTCTCTCCATTCATTTGTTCAATTACGATATGCCAAGAAACCTGTTTCTGTGATGTAGTTACTGTTTCTACCTTTCAATTCAATCAGGTTATTACGTGAAGAAGCTATGGAATTCGAACAATATTTGAGAATTCCCATTTTTAGCATTATGAATAAAATAGTATTGAATGAGCAGCATTTTCAGTTACAATATCATGCATGATATTCAAAGAAACGAAAAGAAGCAGATTGACTGTTTTCTCTGATGTACAAGGCAATTATCTGAAATTTCAGATACGTGTTTACAAGGACACACTTTGTATGTAGAGCGAATGTGTTAATTGATTGCTGGGTGCACAGAATAATAGTCCTCGATGGATTCAGAAACAATTACAGTGAATCAATACTCCAAAAATTTATTCTCAAAGCAGTATCATCAAATTGACTTCCCGCCCTACCCTTCACCCACCCTGTTGTTTGTGGGGCGTTGAAAATAAGCTCTTCACACAGCCAGAGAGAGTAAGAGTGTGAGATAGAGTGAGAGAGAGTGTGAAAGAGGTGGGAGTGAGAGGAGCCAATTGATTTCTCCACTTCAATTTGCATTTTGATCACCGTTGAGCCGTGAACTCACTCAATTATTATCGAAATTGTCCAAGTTTGAATACATTTTCATTGATAAGTTGAGCAGCTGCGTTGTATGAAGTCCACTCGACATTCCCCGAATAGGAATGTTTGGAGCATCATTGCATTTTCGGTCAAATAAACGCTTTTCAGAGGGTATTTTCCCAGCCAATATTTTTGTAATTAATTGGGAAGATTGTCATACAAAATTTCTCACAGGATATAATAACAGTTTTTGCTGCTCTGCGTTGTGAAAATGTTGATTCTTGGACGTAAAGTCTACTATAATATTACACTCTCCTTCTCTCTATGGATTCCCACATGAGTTCATGTAATTTGGAAGAAAAATAGCACAAGGACTACTTTATTATTTCATCTATCAATGTTATTACATCAGTGTCTTTTGTATCGTGGATAAATGAAATGTGGATTTAATAGACTGGCATTCGTTTTAATGAACGACATTTTTATACTTTATTAGGGCTGAAAGGTGTTCGAGAAACAAAAATATGAATCGATTAAATTAATTTCAATGATCTTTGAATCTAGTTAGTGAGTATCCTGGGAATAGGATATTGGATAGAGAGCTTCAAAATGAATGTGAGGTGAGGTGGAGCAGGGATCGAACCCAAGACTGGGGCAGAAATAGACTGGAGCTTCGCAAGCTCCAGGCGGTTGAGCTTTCTGCTAGGCAGCGGTAGATGAATCTGGATGTGGATAGTTAGATTCACTGAAAACTGTCAGAATAGGCAGAATGAGGAACAATATTATGTTATTCGCCGCTACTACAGGGCTGCTTGGCAGTACAGGTATTCATTGATCCAGGAGTTCAATTTCTAAAGATTTCTTAAAACGTATCTTCTTTTGCAGTAATAATAATAATAAAAACTCCTTTGCCATATCGTTTGGTAAAGGGAAAAAATTATCTTTCTCCTCTCCCCCCGGACGGATCTTATCCATGGGGCGAATGCCAGTAATGTAATACTTATATAGAAATATTTTTGTAACAAATTGTTGTATATTTGATCAATAAAGGCGATTATTATTATTATTATCATTATTATTATTATTATTATTATTATTATTATTATTATTATTATTATTATCATTATTATGTTATTCATAAGGAATTATGACGGCTAGTGAATTCCAATTTAGCTATGTCAGACCTATCTGAAAGCTCTATTTCACTTTGCGTAATTTTCGGAGAATTGAGGCTGATAACCCACTGTGTATCAAGTAACACGATCCTCGTATTATAGAGAATTATCAAAAATCATTTGAAAGAGCACATATCTTCATACTTCATTAGTAAAAATACTCTGAATGCTACTAACAAACTTCAATCGTTAGGCGCCACCATGAAATTATTGATAAAATAAATATAGGCCCAACCGGGAACATCTTTACTGCAATTAAATGCTTGAACCGTTTCAATGAAGAATAACATTTGTGTGGGTCATGTAGTGATTCTCTAGTAATTACATGAGATTGAATTCATCTTATCAGAAGCTTCCGGTTCTGAATTGCATCTTGGAAAATGATTGTTTTTTAAACTTTTTTCTTATTGAAAGTCAATAGATTCTTATTAGGTTATATTCGATTCTAGCAGTTAAATAGATCAAAAGCATCAGTTCAAATTCATTATATTAATTTATTCATTCACAAATACACATAGCCAAGTCAATTAAATCAACAGTATTACCTCAAAACTGTTTCTTTTTCGAATTTTATTTTCATCCATTGATTTTATATGCCTAAATTGGATAAAAGAATGGATTACTACCCTATTGATATCATGGGATATAAGTTCAATATAGCAGACTGCGCACTATTAAATCAACGTTCATATCTTGAAGTTGGTTCAAATGAATAAGTGGATTATTATAGAATCCCTAGAATAGAGAATATTGACATAGGATACATCAAAAAGTTCACTCTATATTGTGTATAATAATCGTGTTGGGAAGAAAAAATAGTTAGTTGGTGGAGGAATCCGAGAAATCATCACCAGAGACAAATAATCTAGGATTAAAAAAGTATCTTTGCTCTATGATATCACTGACAGTGTGATTAGGTTGATGAAGATTTCCGATATTTCATTATTAGATTCCACCATGTGGAATATCATTTGGAGAGAATCTATTAGCTTGAGTAAATGAATAAATTTCGAGTACCTGACTGGTTCAGGTATGTTGTCAAAACCAGAGAGAATAGAATAATAAATAGATAGTTTTTATTCTCTTAGCTCTCTAGGAATAAGAAATAAATTGGGTTTATTCTGTCAAGCTCTTTAGGCTTTGTTTGAGTTCATGGGCGTAGATCCTGGGGGGGACACAGGGGACGCGTCCCCCCCCCCACTCAGAATTAGGCTATGTTCCCCGGAAAAATTTATTCAAGTTTTTAATTATGATAACACATTTTTATAAGTTCATTTTTTTTCACAAGAATTTAGTATGATCATCTCATTTGAGGAGTTCGTCTATTATGTTACAATTTTATATCTGCAACGCTCTTCAAACAAGAACAGTTACAAGAGTTACAATCAGAAAGATTCATGTAAAAATTACAGCTTTGTATGGTTTGTGAGTGGATAACTTTTTTATGGTTATTTAGCTATCCTGCTTTGGTTGGTAAACAAAACAAACAATACAACTAATGCTGTTCTTATTTTTTGTAAATAATTTGTATTTAGTAGAACTTAAAACCATCAACTCAGAATTTCATCTATTTACCAACTAATTTACCACTGCCAAATAAGAGGATTTAAAACGGATTTGAAGTGAAATATGCTTCAAAAACCATCATTTTAATAAACTATTTTTCAAAAAAATCTTCCCAGACCCCCCAATGTCAAACAGCTATCTACGCCAATGTTCGAGTTGCAAGGTTGCAACTGATCAGCTATTTTTATCGGCAAAGCATCAATTATTCTCTATCGTTGAGCACTGAGGAACATTTTGCTATAATGAGTAAGATGTTCAAAAATTGCATTTTTCCATAGTTGTTATTATAATTGCAGTTCTCTTGAAGTTCATGAAAAAAGTCTTCCTGGAATTGAAGTTTCAAATTGAATTCAATCAATTCAATCACACCCCGGAATAACAACAAATTAAATAGCCAATTATCGGAGTGCTATTATTGTTGGAGCTTCCATGGAGCTTGTTTTAGTACCGCGCGTGCTTCTAATAATGGAGGGCTTTTGATTTATTTACATCATTAAGTTATTCCCATCGTTGATATCGTCATCCATCGGAAATTATTCCAATTTCCTCACTGATATTTTCAACAAGAGGATCTTGAATATAGTAGTAATTGAATCATAATACCACACTGATTCAACCATTATAGTGACTGGAAGGTTGTACTATTGTGACGTGTGACGTCATTGGAACCAACACTACAGTGTTCATAAGTGGTTATCAATGAGAATTATAGAGAATGTATAGTAAAAGTAATGGCATTGAAATACAAAAATGTTATGTTTTCATGAAAAGTACTTCCAGAATATAATTTGACTGGACTTGACTGAAGAATCTAAGAATAACAGAATCATGTTTGTTTTCTTCAGACCCAGTTCAGCATAATAATTTATTCCTCTAAATGTATTAGCGGCCTGACTGACGTTAAAGTAGTGATCACAATCGAGGAACAAATTTCTTCGACCTCATTCTAGAAACACAGAAGCTCTTCTATGAAAAATATAGAACATTTGTTAATGATTGCTACTGTGAATAGATATTTAAACGGAATTGTTGAAAGTTATTCATAAAGTGTGGTGATTCATTCATTGCAGTGAGTGAAGGTCTTATAAACAGACCTTCTATCAAACACTTGGTTCATATGCATTGCATTCTAGCTTATTATTCCAGATATTCAATCTTTCAGTGAACAAAGATAAGAAAATTTTTAAAAAATGATAAATTTCCAAGACATAACGGTTGTATAACGTTTGAGGATCCAGCAAAAACCATTAAATTTTTATAGTTCCACCGGTCACTACTCCACTCTAGATCTACTAAGATAATAAAGTACAGTATGCTTCATGATTAAAGTTTATGTTTTGGTGAACACTACTCTTATTTAACTGAAAATTTATTTTATTTATTTTCAACATTTTTCAACATATTAATGTCTTTATCAAGTGAATGAATCACTTGAAAATGAAGATTTCAAAAAAGTGGTACTTAAATACAATGCTCACGGAGGAGATAGAGGAGTTTCAGCGAACAATTATCAGATTAGAATAAAATAATACAAGTATATCAATGAATAAAGTGAGTGTGAGTCAGTGGTGGTCCAGGTGGCTAAGGGTCTACATCCACTTATTTGTACATTATGTCTCATGTACACTAGATAGAACAACGCTTTCCAATAGAGTCACATGTATATTCTTGAGGATGATGCCATGATCATCATACCACCTTGACTCAATCCTGGCTCCGCCACTGTAGTTAGTGATGTCAAACCAAAAAGTTAAGCACCATAATTTTATGATACGATACAACATATGATGAAATTTGAACTAGAATCTTTTACAGTAGACAGTAACCTATTTTTTGGACATTTTATTAATTTATCAAAATTTGGGAATGGAATAGATTTGGGCCAAGCCTGTTGTTCCTTCCTAATCATATTTATATGATTTGTGATTATGTCCACGAATAAATGATAAATGATAAATGAATGATATTAGAATACAAGAGTCGTAATAATAAAGAAATAGAAGAGAGTGCAAAGACAGACAGAGCCACAATTCCTTGGCTTGTGGAAATAAAAAAGACATATCGGAACTAAATTTAACTATTGACAATGTCAAAAATCGCACAAAAATCTATAGGGAAACCATCACCGACAGAAAGAGGATCCTATAAAAACAATTAGGAGAAGGCAACAGGTTTGTTCAGATGAATTGAGAAAAGAAAGATCTGACAGAATGAAAAGGTACTGGGAAGAAAGGAAGAGAACTGAAGCAAATAAACGAAGAAAGAGGACTAACCAGAGACTACAGTGATCCTATGTGGTCATAAAATTGAAAAAAATAGAGAATTTCCTATGTTTATGGAGGAGATGGAGGAGTTTCAACTTACAATTATCAGACAAGATAAGTGTTATGGAATACACTTGAAGATTGAATTAGACCAATAAAACAACATGCAAGAGGGCAGAAATAGAAATCCAACTTGAAGACCATCACACACTTTTTGCTCGTCACATATCACAACGTGACATCATTAGCAACGAGCAACGACGTGAGGTGTTGTGACTAGTGCATAACCGACGTGCCCGGTTTAGTATCAAGAGTGCTTTGCAAAACAGTTGTGACGCAGACATTAGCCTGAGATGGAATGAAATGCTGTAAATCCTTTACAGTTGAAACCAGAATCAGCCGGGCAGACCGAGGGCTTATGCACTAACTAGAGAAGAGAGGCTTAGTCCCGGCATCCTCCACTATTAGTCCGAATGTTCATTGTGCTCGACGAATTAGGTAGGCCTACCACCCATTTCAACCCTCAACTCGTCCGCTCCTAACAGAATTATTGCAGCTGACGTCTGTCTCCAATGTAGGCTACCTAAAAGCGATGTGCTAAACAAATAGCTGAATGTAAAACAGAAGTAGTTCAGGGGATTTGTACATCAAAATGGAATTTTAATTGACTTTTCCAATTCGTTTTCCTCTCCCAGTTGGACATACAACTGAACATGAACTGGAAGTAGTTTTGGGGATTTGTACTTCAAAAACAAGTTTTGATTCACTCCTCAATCTGTCTTGTGGTTCTATTGATGAAGAATAGGAGGATAAAAGCTGTCAGCGAGTGTGTACTCTGAAATGGAATACAGATTGACTCCAATCAGCTTGTTTTACTTTTGTTCTATTAACTTCAATGACAAGGATTTCAATCGAACATTTCAGTATTGTAAAAGTGCATACTATGCAAACTTTTAGCTACAAGAAGGAGATTTTCAAAAATAAATCTTGTATTGAGGTAGCCATAATTCAAAATCTTTTTAAATACGTTCTCCTTCGCCATATGTGGAGTGAAGTGGCTGTAGCGTCTTATAGACGAGGTAAGTAGAAATGGCAAGCTACTGGTGGCCATTGATTCTCATTACGTAACTCTTGGACAATGTCTTAGACATTACGTAAAAATATAGACATGAAAAAGGGGGTGTGCTTGCAATATATATTGTCACTATAGTTCTAATTTCTTAATATATTTTTTGGGTTAATAAGAGAAGTTCAGAACCAATTTTCTCATGCAAAATTCGCCTATGCCAAATACAGAAAGCCCCAAAAACCTTGATTCTTATTTGATTTTCCAGTTTTCCCCTATTTCTGCCAAATCCAGCCATCGGACAGAAAAATTCGCTCCCGAATGATTATGAAATTTTGAATAGGATTAAATCATCTGGAGCTGTCTATCCTCAATGAGAAGTGTGCTACAACTCTTCAAAAATGAATAAAATTTCAAGAAAAAAATTTTGATGAATTTCAGATTCAGTCACGATATTTTCCGATTGTCACGATTGAAGTAATAATAATAATAATAATAATAATAATAATAATAATAATAATAATAATAATAATAGGTAACAATAATAATAATTTCTCTGGATGTTGGACGACACATCCAGAGGAGTTTATTCATAAATTCAGGAACATTAAATATTATTTTTCCATACATTTTCAATAATATAACAATATTAAAGGTTTACAAAATGATACCTCACTATATAATATATGAGTCGAGGTTATCATCAAATTAATACAAATTTATGCTACAACAGATAATACGAAAATTCCAAAAAATCTAAAACTATATCTATTACCCTAAGCATCACCTAGCACAATGATACTAAAAATATATCATTCAAAATCCTTCTGGGCGTAATTTTGTGTTCTACAACCTAAGGCCAGGTAGAGCACATTATCTTATATAGATATCCACGTACACGTGATAACAATGCTCCTTGTATTTTGAAAAACATCTCATTTTTAGCTTCAACGATCATCACTAACTTCATTGACTTCACATTGAGATTCCGCACAATGATATAGGTTCATAAGATAATCTTCTTACTGACAAAATGATAAGATCTAATTCTAAGAATCATATAATGGGTGTAATTCATTATTGCTACTTTTGGTGTCAACTATACTTCGTCTACTTCAATAATGTTTAATTTTCCATGATGAATCAATGAAATGGATTCCGATCATGCTAATTGATACTACAGTAACATAAACTTTTAATTTTAACCGTGATTGATTTCAGGAGAACCAATCAGAAAAGGCCTTTTTTATAAGACGGCTTCTCTGATTGGTTCTCGTGGAATTAATCACGATTAAAATTTAACCGGATTCTGTGCAACCGGCACTCATCATTCCTCATAGATAACATATAACAGCTTTCAATCCAACCAATGTTGACCGTTTGAAAAGAACCTAACGATAGAGAAACTATTAATGTGAACCTTTTCGTTTTCTTTATTCCATTATTCGTGACACTCAGATTCCCAATTTCAGATTCTACGTGAGTTCACGGACATTTTCCAGAGTTGACTCAGCGCTCCTTAGTTTACATTTAGAGTGATTTTGTACGTTTTATTAGTTAGCTGTCACCTTATAAGCGACAAGACAGGAACAATCAACCAATTTGAACACTTCCTTGCAATCTGACTCATCTAGGCTCTTATTCAAGTCTAGCTTGGAATTTCAAGAGCTAATAATGATTAGAGAAGGAATGCTGATTTGTAACTCTGTTGAATATTTTCAGTGTTTTCATTCAGTAATAAATCAAGCAATGTGTAACTTGTTGAATGAAATCTGATACACTGAACAAGATTTCTGATAGCGGACAGATAGCATTTGAAGCAGATGTGCCAAATAATACAGAGATTTAAATTATCATTCTCCTTGTCGAATATTTCAATCTTTTGATAGGTTTTCGGAGAGAAATTGTGAAATCATTATCCATGCAGAAAATAAAAGTTTGCGAATTTGTTGGATGAACCATAATCATCTATGATCTTCAGAAAAGTTTGGGAATCCAGAGAACTTCTCGAGAGAATATCGATGCTATTTCAAGAAATCGATAATAAAAATGTTTATATGTTTTCATCATCAGACATCTTTGTTATTCGCCATGAAAAATTGATTTCAACTACATTTTTGATAAGCTTTTACATAGATTATGTTCTCA
Organism: Nilaparvata lugens; assembly: GCF_014356525.2. Lineage (NCBI taxonomy): Eukaryota > Metazoa > Arthropoda > Insecta > Hemiptera > Delphacidae > Nilaparvata > Nilaparvata lugens. Next base: position 23,814,788 of record NC_052505.1, read on the forward strand.
AAGTGAGTTGATGCCTGTTATTGATGTACAGTAATATGAGTGGAAGGTTTGATAAGAATACTTTACAATTATTGTAACTTCTATCATATCAATTTTTCGAAAATCCTGAATAATTCAATATGAATAAATATTCAATATTCTTGTCCATCAAATAAAATTATGTCGATATTTCTTCAATGATCAGTTTTTAAATAGAATAACAAATTATCATATGCAAGTTGTTAACGTACTCGTAGCTTATATTTTGTTCTAGCTTTACCTCAAGGAGGAAAGATTGTTTCAATTGAATAGTCTCATCACATGAACAAAAGAGAATGAACCAATTTCATTCGCAGATTGCTTTATCGATCGTGTCGTGTAGTTTAAATACTCCAAATCTTATTTGATCTGGCAATATTGCATAACTCTCATTGGACTATTCTCTCTATATTATCACAGATAATATGAATGAATAATCTTTTCTTGTGGAGTGGCCGTAGTCGAATGGACACATTAACCGTCGGTCCCGGCTGCCTAAAAAGCAGTCGTTAGGTCATGTCAGAGGCCCTGAAATTGATCAGTTGCGACCTGAAAAACTCTGACACCAGACCTGAGCCAGCCTGGTCACAGGATATTATTATTATTATTACTACAGATAGTATGGTCAATGAACGCCTGATATAGTCTGTTCTCGAGCGTTTCCCATCAATTTTTCGTTACGAATGGAATACTATAAAGGTATAATATAATAAATTGGACCATGTTCACGTTTAATGGAGCGGAATAAGTTTATTAACAATGAACATTATAAACAATGTATGTTTTCCTTCTCTTATTTTAACTCTTGATCAGTGTTGTATCGAGAAAAAATAGGTAAATTTGGGTATGGACAGAAATAATTGCTGGAGCGAGAGCAAAGAGGAATTCCAATCAAATCATATCGCAGCAGTCGTAACTAATCCGATGATAATTAAAATTGAAACGTACCGGCTCCAAAATATCAACCCACTTGAATGTGTGGGTTAGCTCTCAATTATTGAATTAGTTACCTGAGTACTACATCATCGGCTTGCTTCGACTCTATAATGATGATTAGAACACTCTGTTTTTATCATTGTTTAATAGCTCTGATAGTGAATAAATGAGGAGTTGGTAAAAATTTCACAATCCCCGGCGCCTCGCAGCTCAGTTATCATATTTTACAGTTAATTATTCATCTATTTAGATTCTTCCTCTCCATTTTTCCTCATATCCAGTTATATTTCTTCTTCTTCTTCTTTCTCCTTTCTTCTTTATTCTTCATCCTCGTCCTCGTCATCCTTTTCCTCCTTTTTCTCTTCCTTCTCCTTCTTATTCATGTTCTCCTCTTGCTCATTCTCCAGGTCCTCTTCCTTGTCATCCACCTCTCCCTCTTCTTGTCCTTCTGCTTGTTGTGTTCAAGTTCTCATTCTCTTCTTCTTCAAGTTCTTCTTCTTCTTCTTCTCCTTCTTCTTCTTCTTCTTCTTCTTCTTCTTCTTCTTCGTCTTCTTCCTCTTCACATTAAAGGCAATCTGAATTCTTCACTCATTCACAGATTTGGCAGTTGTCTAATTTTCAACTACTCAACTTCTCAGGTCCTATTTTTATGCGTATCCCATTCAATTATCTTGATATCGAGTACATAAATTGGTCAAAATCGTTTAACAGAATTTTAGGTTCATTACAGTTACTTCTCTGCCTTCCAACCACGCTGAAGTTGAATCCCCCCTATTCCTTCAACTTAATTTCAAAACTTAAGAATGCTACGAAATTTCTTCAGGAACATACTTGAAGCTATCAAATCCACTATCAAACATCCTTAATCAATGAGACACTGCTAAAATCTCATTGGGAATCCTCTAACCAATTATTAGAGTATAATCACTCCACATTAATCGAAAAAGGATTCAGTTTCAATATCGAATTGAAAATCAAAGGGTTGATGAGAAATTTTTTACGTGATTATTAACTTTTTCGTTGAATTTTCAATTCATCTTAGTTAGTAAACAAATTTCTCTTACAACATGAATTGCTTATTGATTGTCGATTAATAGTTGGATGAATGTGATGCAATTAAATTGAAATCTAACTCATCTAGGCTCTTATTCAAGTCTAGCTTGGAATTTCAAGAGCTAATAATGATTAGAGAAGGAATGCTGATTTGTAACTCTATTGAATATTTTCAGTGTTTTCATTCAGTAATAAATCAAGCAATGTGTAAATTGTTGAATGAAATCTGATACACTGAACAAGATTTCTGATAGCGGACAGATAGCATTTGAAGCAGATGTGCCAAATAATACAGAAATTTCAATTATCATTCTCCTTGTCGAATATTTCAATCTTTAGATAGGTTTTCGGAGAGAAATTGTGAAATCATTATCCATGCAGAAAATAAAAGTTTTCAAATTTGTTGGATGAACCATAATCAACTATGATCTTCAGAAAAGTTTGAGAATCCTGAGAACTTCGCGAGAGGATATCGATTCTATTTCAAGAAATCGATAGTAAAAATGTTTATAATGTTTTTATATCAGACATCTTTGTTATTCGCCTTGAAAAATTGATTTCAACTACATTTTTGATAAGCTCTTACATAGATATGTTCTCAAAGTGAGTTGATGCCTGTTACAATTATAGTAACTTCTATACTATCATATCAATTTTACAAAAATCTTGAATAATTCAATATGAATAAATATTCAATATTCTTGTTCATCAAATATGTCGATATTTTTTTTAATGATCAGTTTTTAAATAGAAGAACAAATTATCATATGCAAGTTGTACTCGTAGCTAATATTTTGTTCTAACTTTACCTCAAGGAGGAAAGATTGTTTCAATTGAATAGTCTCATCAAATGAACAAAAGAGAATAAACCAATTTCATTAGCAGATTTCTTTATCGATCGTGTCGTGTAGTTTGAATACTCCAAATCTTATTTGATCTGGCAATATTGCAGAACTCTCATTGGACTATTCTCGCTATATTATCACAGATAGTATGATCAATGAACGCCTGATATAGTCTGTTCTCGAGCGTTTCCCATCAATTTTTCATTGCGAATGGAATACTATAAAGGTATAATATAATAAATTGGTTCATGTTTACGTTTAATGGAGCGGAATAAGTTTATTAACAATGAACATTATAAACAAAGTGTGTTTTCTTTCTCTTATTTTAACTATAGATCAGTGTTGTATAGAGAAAATAATAGGTAAATTTGGGTATGGACAGAAATAATTGCTGGAGCGAGAGCAAAGAGGAATTCCAATCAAATCATATCGCAGCAGTCGTAACTAATCCAATGATAATTAAAATTGAAACGTACCGGCTCGAAAATATCAACCCACTTGAATGTGTGGGTTAGCTCTCAATTATTGAATTAGTTACCTGAGTACTACATCATCGGCTTGCTTCGACTCTATAATGATGATTAGAACACTCTGTTTTTATCATTGTTTAATAGCTCTGATAGTGAATAAATGAGGAGTTGGTAAAAATTTCACAATCCCCGGCGCCTCGAAGCTCAGTTATCATATTTTACAGTTAATTATTCATCTATTTAGATTCTTCCTCTCCATTTTTCCTCATATCCAGTTATATTTCTTCTTCTTCTTCTTTCTCCTTCTCTTCTTTATTCTTCATCCTCGTCCTCGTCATCCTTTTCCTCCTTTTTCTCTTCCTTCTCCTTCTTATTCATGTTCTCCTCTTGCTCATTCTCCAGGTCCTCTTCCTTGTCATCCACCTCTCCCTCTTCTAGTCCTTCTTCTTGTTGTAGTTCTCCTCCTCCTCCTCCTCCTCCTCCTCCTCCTCCTCCTCCTCCTCCTCTTTCACATATCCATTTCCCACTTTTATTTCTCCTCTTTATCACTCGTCATCCTGCATCATCGCATTCTCCTTCCTATGTTTCCAATCCTCCTTCTCATTTACCTCTTTACTTTCTTCTCCTACTCAACATCCTCTTCATCCTCCAACTCCATCTCGTTATTTTTTATTCCCCTTTTCTCCTCCCTCGTCTCCATCTCTTTCTTCTTTCTTCCATCCCTTCTCGTCATTCTCCTCCTTCTCCATCTCTTTCTCTTCTCCTTTTTTCCTCCTTAACTTTTTTCTTCGTTTCCATCATCTTCTTCTTTCTCTTCTCCTTCTTCTTCTTCTTTTTCTTCATCACATTAAAGGCAATCTGCATTCTTCACTCATTCACGGATTTGGCAGTTGTCTAATTTTCAACTACTCAACTTCTCAGGTCCTATTTTTATTCGTATCCCAATCAATCATCTTGATATCGAGTACATAAATTAGTCAAAATCTTTTAATTAATTTTCTCATCGTTTAACATAATTTTAGGTTCATTATAGTTACTTCTCTGCCTTCCAACCACGCTAAAGTTGAATCCCTCCTATTTCTTCAACTTAATTTCAAAACTAAAGAATGCTACGAAATTCCTTCAGAAACATACTTGGAGCTATCAAATCCACTATCAAACATCCTTAATCAATGAGACACTACTAAAATCTCATTGGGAATCCTCTAACCAATTATTAGAGGATAATCACTCCACATTAATCGAAGAAGGATTCAGTTTCAATATCGAATTGAAAATCAGAGGGTTGATGAGAAATTTTTTACATGATTATCAACTTTTTCGTTGAATTTTCAATTCATCTTAGTAAACAAATTTCTCTTACAACATGAATTGCTTATTGATTGTCGATTGATAGTTGGATGAATGTGATGCAATTAAATTGAAATCTAACCTCATTCTTTTTTGAAACTTTTATTTGTAAAAATTTGGGAGAAGAAAGTTTTGGGCTATGCCTGTTGTCTTCTCCCAATCATATATTATTTTAATTATGATTTGTGATTGTGAATAAAATAGATAATAGATAATAGAATATCAATAGAAATGAGATACTGCTGATTGTAAATAATAATTATGAAAAATGAGAGTATATTCACTTATCTTACAACTATAATTCATTGTTCCAATTGTGATTAGAGTTTATATCAATCATAGTTAAATGAGTGATGTGACAGTTGAAATAACTGAAATTTTGTAAGAATGTGAATGACTGAAAGTATTCGAACCGAATGTGTAGTCCACATTCTTGACAAAAAAATGTGAGACCCTTGAACTTTTCTTTCCTCCCACTTTCTCCCCTCCTTCATCTCACTCTCTATCCCCCTCTTTTTCTCGCTGCTATTCTATCTCTCTCCAATCTCCTCTACTTTCCTCTATTGATAACTTTCTTCAAAGATTTTTCGTTTTTCTGCTGGCTTCTTCTTCTCTTTTTCAGTTTTTACCGGATTTCATCTCTCTCTATCTCCACTTGGACTCGATTTTCCACCACTGGATTCCATCTCTCTCTGTCTCCACTTGGACTCGATCTTCCACTACTGGATTCCTTCTCGCTCTACTCCACTTGGACCCGATTCTTCCACTACTGGATACCTACTCGCTCTATCTCCACTTGGACCATATCTCCCACTACCAGTTCTTCCTCAATCTTCATCTTATTCACCATTAGGATTATTCATCACCGAAACTCCACACATCTACATCTTATTGTGTTTAGTGAATTTCTGAACAAGTGCTTTAAATAGTGAAGGGAGCCGAACTGTCAAGGCATACTGAATGCACTCGAATCAAGAGACTTTTTCATTTAGGTTAAGTTTTATAAGTTTCATCCCCATTTCCCCCGTCATGTGTCGTTCTGAGGTCGGTTCACGATTGGTCTGCTGCTTCCATGATGCCTCTTACTGACACGTCAGCTCGCTCGCCCTCAAGTAGGTATGATTATTTCAATAATAGTAATAATGACGCAGGTATGTTTCTAGCAAATAAGCTCCACTCTTCCAAAAAACTTTTCAAGGCTGCTCACCTTAACGTACAATCCCTCAGTTGCCACATTGATGAACTCAGAGCAATCTTCCGTTTTCAGGACTTCAATATAATCGGAATTTCCGAATCATTTTTGAAGCCTAGTATTTCATCAAATTTTGTTGCATTGCCTGGATACAATCTTTTCCGGAATGATAGATTAAATAAAGCTTGTGGGGGTGTAGCAATTTATGTGAAAGATGGTATCAAAACAAAAGTTTTAATCACATCTAAACAAGAGTATTGTTCCAGACCAGAGTTTATGCTACTTGAATTATCCTTATCTAGTAATGATAAATTACTCGTTGGTATCTGTTATCGCCCACCAAAAATAGGTCATTTCACAGATTTCGAAAAGCCTTGCTTTCTCTTATGCCTTGTTATAACCGTATACTAGTTATGGGGGATATGAACACCGACTTGAACATGACGAATCGTAACTTTGACTACTTTCAACTGACTACAACTTTCCAATGCCTAAACATGACTATTTTACCCCTCGATCCAACTCATCATACTAATGAATCAGACACACTCATTGACCTTCTCATTGTTAGTGATCCCAATGAGGTTGTTCAAGCAGGCCAAATCTCAGTCCCAGCTATTTCTAGACATGATTTGATCTACTGTGTACTTTCCCATAAGATACCCAAGCCAGAACAGAAAATTATCACTTATAGAGACTTCAAAAACTTTGATGAAGCCGCCTTCCTGACTGATGTGGCTCAGACTCCATGGCATCAAATTGAAGCATTACCCTCAGTTGATGACATGGTCAAGACTTTCGAAAATTGGACTTTGACTTTGTATGACAAACATGCACCTTATGTGACAAGGAGGATTAATAGAAAACGACGAGTACCGTGGATGACTGAAGACATACTTAAGATGATGGGACGTAGAGACAAAGCACATAGAAATTTAAAAAGACATTTGACTTGGACAGTTTGATAGAGTACAGGAGCCTTAGAAATAGGGTTAAACAGGAATTACGGAACTCAAAGATTAGGTACTTGAATTCGTTTATGACAAACAATAGACAAGACTCTAAATCACTTTGGCAGGGAATAAAAGAATTCGGGCTTGGCAAACAGAAATCGAATCCACAAATTGACTTACCATTGAATAATATAAATGACCATTTCGTTTCACACTCTAACCAACGCGATGAAGTTGTCATTGCTAATCATATAGATGATCTTGAAGAGCAGGTTACAAACTTAGATTTACCAATCACTGATCAATTTCATTTCCATCCAATCTCAGAAGAAGACACTTTCAGAGCAATTCAACGTATTCATAGTAATGCTACGGGTGTAGACAAAATTCCTATTAAATTATCAAGAAGATGTTATTTGCTGTTTTACCAACCATTACATACATTTTCAACAAGTCACTTGAAGAAGGCATTTTCCCTGAAAACTGGAAGTTTGCTCTGGTTCGACCTCTAAATAAAGTTCCATCACCAATAAAGTTGAGGATTTTAGACCATCAGTATTTTACCTGCATTGTCCAAAGTGCTAGAAAGACTCATTCATGCTCAAGTTGTAAAATTTCTAGACAACAATAGTAAGCTTCATAACTTTCAATCAGGCTTTAGAAAATTCCATTCAACTGAGACAGCTCTGCTTCGTGTCACTGATGATATAAGGTTAGCTATGGACCAAAGAAAATGCACCATCCTCACCCTATTTGATTTTTCTAAAGCATTCGATACTGTTGATCATACAGTCCTTCTGAATAAGTTGGCTATTCTTGGTTTCAGTCGCAACTCGTTAGTTTGGTTTAAATCCTATCTATTAGGTAGGAAACAATGTGTATCTGTCGGTGACAAAAAGTCAACTTGGAAAAACGTTATGCATGGAGTACCACAAGGTTCAATTTTAGGCCCTCTCCTCTTCACTTTGTATGCTAATGACCTTTCTTCCATTATCAAATTCTCCAGTTTCCATACTTATGCAGACGACCTTCAAATCTATTTAAGCTGTCCCATAACAAAAATTATGAAACAGTTGGAATAATGAATCAGGATATCAATTCGATAGTGGAATGGACAAAGAAAAATGGCCATAAGCTTAATCCCATCAAAACACAGCCCATTATAATTGGATATTCTCGTCTTATAAACAATATTGACCTTGAATCGATTCACAAAATTAGTGTAGACGGTAATGACATTCCTTACTGTAGCTCAGTTAAAAATTTAGGCATTATTATGAATAATACTCTTGACTGGTCAGAACAAGTGAACAAAACTTGTAAAAAGGTATTCTCAGCCATGCATGCATTGAAGAAAATGCACGATATCCTCCCTAGAAACATTAAATTATTATTGGTTCAATCTCTCATCTTCCCACATTTAATGTATTGTAATTCTGTTCTTAACGATATGCAAGTCACTCTGAATGATAAACTACAGCGTTGCCAAAATTATTGTCTACGTTTCGTCTACTCTCTCCAACGCCATGATCATATCACCCCAGCCCACATTGCTAGTTCAACATTGAAGCTTCCCGATCAGAGGCTTTTTCGAATAGTCAAGCTTGTTAGAGATATCTTGAAATACGGTAATCCGAACTATTTTAAAGATGATTTCAAATTTGTCTCTGAAGGTAGGAGGATAGATGCTTCACATACTAGAACCGGAGAAAGTACTTTAAGGATACCCAATCATCGAACTACTATTTTCACAAAATCCTTCTTAGTCAGTGCCTGTCGTGCATGGAATGCACTTCCTGTTTCTATCAGGTCCATCGAGAGCCGAGCGAGCTTCATCCTGACTTTAAAAAAACATCTTTTGGAGGAAATGACTGAAACTGTCCGGCCCTAGAACGATCACATGACAACCATCCCCCACCCATCCCACAATTACAAACCTTTAAACCTGTTATAGAACGAATTGTATATATATATATTATATAAGCTCATGTTATTTCACTTATCCACTGCATACTGCTGTATATTACTGAAAGTTGATTACCCTGATCTACTTTCAGCCTACTTCAGCCTATTTTATTAATCAATTATTTGATCTTATCTACCTATATAATTATTTTACTTTATAAATTTTCTGTTTTTTTCTCTTAAATATTCATATTGATTAAAACTTTTACAATATTTCCATTAATAAATAAATCCTTAGTTTAAATAATGAAATTAACGTTCTGGTAGAGAGTTAGTGGGGAGGATATTTTTAATATTCTTTCCGAAGAATGGACATTGATATGTCCAAAGCTCCGCCAATTTATGTAGATGCATAACAATATATTATTATCTATAGTTTATATTACAAATTGCGTTTTCATATCATATACAGTTCAATAATTATTTTCTTAGTCTATATCATGTAAATTCATCTATAATTTTGCTGTATTGTAAGCTATTGTATATAAGTGTATAAGACAGTATATATTGTAATCTACATAAATAAAGTACTCAATCAATCAATCAATCAATCAATCAATCTCACCGACACTCACAGAGCACATAAAACTCGCCAGTTCGAGAAATTTTCCGAGTAATCACCATGAAAAAAAGCATGAACCGATAACCAACCATGGAGTGCGATCCACCACAAGCCACAGAATTTATTTGAGGAAAGCCATCGATGATTAATGAAGAGCGAAAAGTCACAAGCGAATGGAGTGGGAGGCGCACGAAAAACTGTGTGAACCAGAATCAACAGAAGGGATAGTTTGTTTGTTTCAAAGCGGCGGCATCAGTTTGTCGAATAGGAGCAAAAAGCGCAAATGAAGAGAGAAAGATAGAGAGTGGAATAGAGGATACAGTGAGAGAGTGGGAGAGAGAAGGAGCAAAATGGCACTAGTTGGTTGGAGGACCAAAGTGCACAACAGGTGCGAACTTCACTGACAACTTCTCTCAATCATCCCACACAATATAAACATCGATTTTCCAGGACCTGTTCGAAAATTGGTTGATGAAATTTTTTCTCATACTGAAATTTCGATAGACTACACTCATGATGCACATGGAAACTCATTAATTATTGAATCACATATAATTTATTATATTATTCACTCGATAAAAATACAAGATAAGTATCATTTTTCAGTCCCATTAAACAGCAATTTCCAGTCCAAGCTCAAAACGGAACGAAAAATATACCGCTGTCAAGCAGATATAGATAGATAGATAGATAGGCTGCCTTTATTTTAACCTGGAGTGCGAAGTTAGGGCGCAGCCGGCCCTCTCTCCCACTTTACCCTCCTATACAATTCTAATGCATCTACATCACAACATAAGGAAATATAGAGGCAGAGTTATAGAGGGAGAGAGAGTGAGATGTAGAGTTATTCAATGAACATTTAAGTTATTCTAACAACATTTTTTCCGAGAATCTAAATAATTTTATTGATGAGTATTGGGTTTTAATCTATACTACTTACAAATTGGCTTATACAATTACGGAATATGAAATACATATTTGACAAATCATCACGTCTTAACTACTGAGCTGATCAACTTAAAATTATGCATAAAGATTCTCAATTTACTGAGGATTTTATAGGCCTATATTCATTTTTATCCATCAATCAATTGCAATTTTGATGATTGAAACAAATGTATTTTTTATCATTATTATTATTAAACGAAAATCAAATTTAAATGCTGTGAATATTGCAATATCTCTGTGATTTCCATCTGTAGACAAATTTATTTATTTTGTTATTTCGTAACTCCATTTAAATAACATGGGAAGCATATCTATTTTGAAAACTTACATTTGAAATAGCTTAGAAGGTCCAAGCTCAGATGAGGAAGCATTTAGAGTAGTCATTAAACCAACTAAATTCAATACCTTAACCAGACATTTGATCAATATATGAAATATATGTTTGTATGCTAAAATTATTACAAACTTCATATCAGTATACTATAAAAATGTATAAATATGTTTTCATTTTCCATGTTATTCAAAATACCAGCCATCGGATATTCCTCATTAACTAATCACATTTGAAACGGGAAACTCATTTAAGTTTACGTAAGATGACCAATAAAACTTTATGTCTATTGTAAATTATTACAGTTGATATCTTCAATATCAGCATGGATCTGTAAAACTCGATTCAATCCATTTAAAAATACTTTCTAGTGCTTTCAACATACCCTTGCGGAGCACGAGAAACACCTTCTCGTTCAAGATAAAATCGACAGGCATTATTATATTAATGAATAAAATCTGACTAGTTGCATTATTAGATAGAAAATAGTATTGATTTTTGTCAAACTTAACAAATGTTCTCCGTGTTTGAAATTATGATCCTACAATACATTTCTTTTAGCAATCAAGGCCAATTTTGATGAATCTGGAACTCTCAACATACAAGATGCCCAATTTTTAAGTGAAAACCAAATTTAAATGCTGTGAATATTGCAATATCTCTGTAATTTCCATCTGTGGACAATTTTTTTTATTTTTTTGTTTTGTAACTTCATTTTAATAGCATGGGAAGCATATCTATTTTGAAAACTTACATTTGAAATAGGTTAGAAGGTCCAAGCTTAGATGAGGAAGCATTTAGAGTAGTCTTTAAACCAACTAAATTCAATACCTCAACCAGACATTTGATCAATATATGAAATATATGTTTGTATGCTGAAATTATTACAAACGTCATATCAGAATACTATAAAAATGTATAAATATGTTTTTATATTCCATGTTATTCAAAATACCAGCCAACGGATATTCCTCATTAACTAATCACATTTGAAACGGGAAACTCATTTAAGTTTACGTAAGATGCCCAATAAAACTTTTTGTCTATTGTAAATATTATTACAGTTGATATTTCCAATATCAGCATGGATCTGTAAAACTCGATTCAATCCATTTAAAAATACTTTCTAGTGCTTTCAACATACCCTTGCGGAGAACGAGAAACACCAACTCGTTCAAGATAAAATCGACAGGCATTAATATATTTATGTATAACATCTGTGTACAGTAGTTGCATTATTAGATAGAAAATAGTATCAAAAATAATATTGAATTTTGTCGAACTTAACAAATGTTCTCCATGTTTGAAATTATGATCCTTTCTTTTAGCAATCAAGGCCAAATTTCATGAAATCTGGAACTCTCAACATACAAGATGGCTAATTTTGTAGTGAAAACCAGAAAATTGTGACGAAATTGGCGAAGAAAAACGTTGACAACATTCAGTGACGATGGAAGAAATGAAGAGTTACCCAAAAAGAGATCACTAATCGAAACTTATAGTTTGATTCATCACAAAATGGCAGTATTATTCATAAATGACAATCTCATTATAATACTGAATAGTTATGTTATAACATGTACAGCTATATCAACACATCAACAGGTACTGACAGTTTAAAGTCAATGTCAGTGTGGCAATCTAATGCCTATGCAGATTTTACTCTCTGTACCTATGCAACAATAGGTCTCTTTGGTAGAGAGTTAGTGAGAAGGATTATTTTGAATATTCTTTCCAAAGAATGGACATTGATATGTCCAAAGCTCCGCCAATTTATGTAAATGCATATCCATATTATCTATTGCTATTTCCAATTGCTTTTTTCATATCATATGCAGTTCAAAAATAATTTTCTTAGTCTATATTATGTAAATTCATCTATAATTTTGCTGTATTGTAAGCTATTGTATATAAGTGTAAAAGCCAGTTTATATTGTAATCTACATAAATAAAGTACTCAATCAATCAATCAATCAACAATCTAAAGCACTGGACTTTAAGGAAAAAATCATTACAGGGAAGAGAAACAAAAGGATTACTCCAATGCAAAAATTTACTTTCTCACAGTTTCAAGAATGAGCGCTCTGAAAGAACCAATATCCAACAAAAAATTATTATGTAATACCAGAAACCATATTCCAACTCTCCCATAAAAGAATTTGTTTTCTAGTACATTGATATTGATGGGGGAGAAATATTGGTTCTGCTACAATTTACAATGGAAGTGAAGCTAATAACTAGATCTCTTAGAGTTAACTTTCTCACTTTCCTATATGCACTCAACGGTTAACTCATGAGATTGAATTTTCTATAATATGCACTCCATGGCTAACTCATGGTTAAGTTAAGTGTGTTAAATCTTCTACCAGCCCCGAACCAATCATTGCTATTTGTCACGCATTCTTAACACATGCACACACTCCCACACATGTCCAAGCTAGCATGTGAGTAATTGAACAAGTGAACAATATCAGTACAAAGGTTCAACAAGTGCAGTACAAATATTGATGAAAATGGACTTGAAAGACATGGCGCCTAGTATTTCATGGACGACTGCAAGTATTCGAAGAGACTAGTGTTTGAAAGAGAGGAAGAAAGTGATGGAGAAATGTAGAGAGAAGGTTTCAAAGAGAATGAAAACCGGAGTGGATGTATGGATCCGTGACGTCATCATGATGAATTCATGAGCACATCATGATCTGATGTCAATGTCAGACACAAGAGGGATTCTACGTCCATACGTTCTACGTAATCTTTCCAGTACTTGTATGAATCAATTTTGAAAAACATTGTTCAAGACATAAAAAATTGATATTTGAAAGAATATGTGATATTTAAAATTTGATCAAGCTTTTGAAACTCACGACCAGACACCAGAATTACACTTCTGTAGTGAGATTTACTTCAAACTGTCAACATTCCGTTAAATAACAAAAATGCTAGCACCGAGTTGCACAAGAGTTTGTTAACTTTTAATCCTGATTATATCATATTATAAGCCTTCTTTCCAGAAAAAATGTTCTGATTGGCTCTCCTGGAATTTAATCGTGATTAAAATTCAACAGGATTTTGTGCAACTTGTATTATCTCACTATAGAATAAATCAGTTGCAATTCAACACCAAAATTACAGTTTCTAAAGACTGACATTCCAGTTGCAATGGTATGGTATATTACTTATCATATGAAATTTATATTAAGTACTCGTACTTGATGTACATGTGGATTCATCGAAATTAAAGAATTTAATTATTACAAAATGTAATGTTTCTCAGAAGTCTTAGCAATTTCTCATTGCAGTTCCATAATAAACCACCTCGATAACATAATTATAAGATAAGTATCTACATATCTTAATGTATGTACGAGTACATTATAGGTATAACAAATTCATGTCATGTGATATTTAAAAAAAATAAAGTTTTTTTTAGTTATTTATTATTAATTTCTCATAAATGAGTTTTCAGAGACTAAGAAGTTGAAAAAAGATTATTTCTTCTCATAAGAGGATAACCAAATTTTGATGTCATGAGTAGCAAACAGCAAATGTAAACCAAATCATATATTGTACTATCAGAATAAAAATCTGAATCTACTTCCACATTCACTCTGATATTATTCTCGATGAGAATGAAATTCACGGGTTTGACTTACATAAATAGGAAAATAGCTCTTAGTATTGAGACAGACCGTGATAATAGCAACATATTTGAATAAGAAATTCCAAAAACGCGAGGCATGTTAACGTCAGGGTCTAGGAGATTTAGAGAGTGTCAAAAATAGTGAGCAAATGTTCAACTCTCCACGCTTTTGGACCTGCAGAGACTTGCCAGAACATGAAAGTATCCTTTCTGAAAGTAGCTGCTGGCGAATATGATTAAAAAACCTCTCCTGAATGTGTTTTTTTTCTGTTTCCATTCCATAATTCACTACATGATACTCTTATTTGTACTAATTCAAAATGAAAATCCACTAATTCGTACGGGGTATCACTTTGAACTATTAGAATTAGTTGAATTCTAAACACTGATGCTGATTGAGAATTTCAGACAGTTTAAAGTGTATCTCACTAGACTTCGATTGTAGAGCTTTTATTCTGCAGTATTGAAATTGGGTTTGTTGATTATGTTGAATTCAGGAGACACTATAATTCGTGAAATCAGAACCAAACTTCTTTCCATTCTTTGACTCCCATAGTCTAAATCATAATCTCATAATTTCTCAATAATCTAAGCACTTTTAACCGGAAATGATGATGGTCGGATACATTGCCACTACTTCTTGAACGTAGAAACTCTGATTGTGATGATTATGATTGTAATAAATTTCAGTCATTCTAAACTGTTTTAACAGTGGAATCCGCATTAAAAATTCAACCGATTCGATTTGTAGCTAAAATATTATTTTCTATCTTCGGAGATCCCATTATCTTTATCAGAAAGTCAACTCCATCAATTAACAACATTACATGTTATAGTACAATATTCTAGAATAATACTGTAGTACAAATTCAGGTTCCAACTCTTTATGATTACCAACTCTTTATAATGATTTTTCATCATTATTCACAGTTTTTATCAAATGGAAAACTGTTATTAAATTACCACGAAGATTCCACTCACGAAAACCCTAAAAATAAAAAATTAAAATACAAAGTAGAAAACTTCGACATTAATTTTTTGAATATACATTAACATTGATGACATATTTCTTGACATTTATGTTGTGGCTTGTGGAACTCCTTCATTATTGAAAAGACACACTGACACTGCAGTAATATAATTGAATCGATAGAAATTGAGATGACAAATAAACAGCATCTTTTCAACTTTTTCATTTTCTGAATGTAGTGAGCCTACTTTTTGCAATGCAAAATTTTCATCAATAACATTATTTTTACAAGTTTTCAACAAATAAAATTCTCGTGAATTTGATGTGAAGAATTCTTATCAATGTCTTACCTAGCTGCCCGGTCGAAAGTGTCGAAGCCGGTCTTTTCTCGTGTGACACAAAATTTATATTATCGTGATAAAGTACGTGATTGATAACAGGAGAGCACAACACGCGCGCACGCAAGCCAAACCGCACGGTCCACAGACAAGCACCGACTGGCTTCGAGCTTCAAACATTCAAAGCGCGCGACTTCCAGCCCTGCGACATCTATCGGCCAACAGACGAACTAGCAGCGCTGCTCTGCTCAACCACCGGCTTATCATTAGACACTCTTGCTGTAGTAAACCGTCTTATCTACTTGTAAACTACCGCGCGCTACCAAATCTAATGTCCTGACTTGATCCGACTGTAAACGAGCCTTGATTTACGGCGCAGGGCTGTCAAAACGCTTCCAGTAATGATAAAAACGTCATAAAAACAGCAGCCAGACGCCGGAACAATAGGAAAGTTTTTATCCTCCTTCCTGAAAAGGGCGTAGTCAAATCAAGACGTCGGTAGGTATATCTACGTCAAGTTCCTACATAATCACAAACCCAGCGCTTGTCTTTCCTCTCGTTCACAGGGAATTTTCACGAATATCACATTACAAAGAGTGATTTTTTCCACTTTTCAGAAGAGATTTTTACGATGATAAGATTCTGCAAAGTGCTTGTGAAGTGATTGAAAGCCATTCTTGCTGGTTTTCGGACTTTCTCATCATCCTTTCAAATTTAAATTGTATACAGTTATGCATTGTCGTTACATACAGTTTAGAACTTTGGAAAGAGAAATATTTGTGTTGGTCCACTTTAATTTCAATATTCACATTAACGAGATAAAATCTTTCCCCAATTCTATTTTCGGGTCTATTCAATTTCATGAAGATACCGTTTGAGATTTATTTCATCTGCTCGACAAATCAATGATGAACAGTGGTGTCGTCTTTACATCCTAAAGTTTGTTGTCGAACAGTTGATAAGATAAATTTTAGAACTTTGAACATGGACTGATTAGACCACGCCTACTGACTGACCTCTCTTGATTGGCCAAAGATGTAGCTCCTAATTCAGTCACCAGGGTGCAGCAGGGATAGGGTTATGTTCGTATAGTCATATGGTGTAGTCAACTGAATTTTCAAATTTTAATTCGGTTTTGAAAGTTGATATTCACTAAAAAATATAGAATAATAGATTCTCACTATAGGAATGAGTACATGCTGAGAAAGATAATATGGACAATTTATCGATAAAATCTACCAAATTTGAATAGCCTAGATGTTGTATGGTGCAATCCAGAAAAATCATAAAATTTTCAAAGTAATTACAGAGAGATTGTAAGATATTAGAAACAATCATTTAAAATGTTGAGAGATTTACTTTCGAACTGGGCATTACTCAAAAATGATGCTATTTTCCTGTCCATACAACCAACTTTAACCGTTCAAATCATCTCTTAACAGGAAGAACACTACATTTTCAGCTTTGAACTTACATCCAAGAAGCAATTTTACTAGTCAACAATAATTCACCAAGAACAATAGTTCACCAATAATTAATAGAACTACATTATTTAGAAGAGACTCTCCTTGTTTACTGGCCTCCTGGTTCCTGTATGTAATTTCAAACAGCAGCTCCAAACTGTGAGCATTGGTTAAATGAGAAGAAATGAAATTTCACAGGGAATGACAGTTTGAGGTGAATAGTCTCTAAAGTCAGTCAAAAAGTTACACTCATTATCAGCATTGATTGAGTAGGAAACATTTTTTATGATGATTGCTGACAGTTTGAAGAGAATCTCACTACAGTCACTAAGTGAATCTTACTATCAGAATCAGCAGCATAAACCTGGTCCCCGACTTTACCAAATTCGGGAAAAAACTATACCATATTTTTGTATCTTTTTGTACCACCAAGAAAAATTTTTTCACCCCTCCCCATTTTGAAAAAAATGCATTTGAAAAGTCTATGCTGCTATCAGAATCAGCAATGGGAAGCATTGATGTAACTTATATTTTATAAGAGGTGAACCTCACAATACGTTACGAATTCGAATCTCTCCAATACATTGTAGGTTGCGTTTCTGCGTAGCTTCAATGCAATTGTTAAGAAGGCAAGCCTCGGTTACTACTGTTGTGCTTTGAAGCTTTTCTTCTTCTCTTCTTCTTCTTCTTCTTCTTCTCCTCCTCCTCCTCCTCCTTCTCCTTCTTCTTAACTTTTTTCTCTCACTTCTTTCCTTCCTTCAGGACACGGAACTCCCTGATGTCAGAAGGCAGACCGATGCGCCTGCCTTCCATTAGTGAGTGACAACACAGAGAATAGGAACGAATAGAAAACGGTTGCTGGAAAGCGGCTTTTCTTCCTTGCTAGGTGGTCTTCGATCGCTGCGTAAAATATGATCGAGCGCATTTTCCTCAAATATCGCCCCTGTTATTGTTAGAAACTGATGGAACGTCTGTGTGGACGTGGAAAATAAAGTCATTGTGAAGACAATATTGTGATAGATTGGATTAGAAATCTATTTTCAGACCCAGTTCACATTATTTGTGATTGGTTGATGTAGCTCCTAATTCAGTCACCAGGGTGCAGCAGGGATAGGGTTATGTTCGTATAGTCATATGGTGTAGTCAACTGAATTTTCAAATTTAATTCGGTTTGAAAGTTGATATTCACTAAAAATATAGAATAATAGATTCTCACTATAGGAATGAGTACATGCTGAGAAAGATAATATGGACAATTTATCGATAAAATCTACCAAATTTGAATAGCCTAGATGTTGTATGGTGCAATCCAGAAAAATCATAAAATTTTCAAAGTAATTACAGAGAGATTGTAAGATATTAGAAACAATCATTTAAATGTTGAGAGATTTACTTTCGAACTGGGCATTACTCAAAAATGATGCTATTTTCCTGTCCATACAACCAACTTTAACCGTTCAAATCATCTCTTAACAGGAAGAACACTACATTTTCAGCTTTGAACTTACATCCAAGAAGCAATTTTACTAGTCAACAATAATTCACCAAGAACAATAGTTCACCAATAATTAATAGAACTACATTATTTAGAAGAGACTCTCCTTGTTTACTGGCCTCCTGGTTCCTGTATGTAATTTCAAAACAGCAGCTCCAAACTGTGAGCATTTGGTTAAATGAGAAGAAATGAAAATTATTCACAGGGAATGACAGTTTGAGGTGAATAGTCTCTAAAGTCAGTCAAAAAGTTACACTCATTATCAGCATTGATTGAGTAGGAAACATTTTTTATGATGATTGCTGACAGTTTGAAGAGAATCTCACTACAGTCACTAAGTGAATCTTACTATCAGAATCAGCAGCATAAACCTGGTCCCCGACTTTACCAAATTCGGGAAAAAACTATACCATATTTTTGTATCTTTTTGTACCACCAAGAAAAATTTTTTCACCCCTCCCCATTTTGAAAAAAATGCATTTGAAAAGTCTAAGCTGCTATCAGAATCAGTAATTGGAAGCATTGATGTAACTTATTTTATAAGAGGTGAGCCTCACAATACGTTACGAATTCGAATCTCTCCAATACATTGCTGGTTGCGTTTTTGCGTAGCTTCAATGCAATTGTTAAGAAGGCAAGCCTCGGTTACTACTGTTGTGCTTTGAAGCTTTTCTTCTTCTCTTCTTCTTCTTCTTCTTCTTCTTCTTCTCCTCCTCCTCCTCCTTCTCATTCTTCTTAACTTTTTTCTCTCACTTCTTTCCTTCCTTCAGGACACGGAACTCCCTGATGTCAGAAGGCAGACCGAAGCGCCTGCCTTCCATTAGTGAGTGAC
This sequence comes from Nilaparvata lugens, assembly GCF_014356525.2. Taxonomy (NCBI): domain Eukaryota; kingdom Metazoa; phylum Arthropoda; class Insecta; order Hemiptera; family Delphacidae; genus Nilaparvata; species Nilaparvata lugens. The sequence goes on from NC_052505.1 coordinate 23,834,149, forward strand.
AACACAGAGAATAGGAACGAATAGAAAACGGTTGCTGGAAAGCGGCTTTTCTTCCTTGCTAGGTGGTCTTCGATCGCTGCGTAAAATATGATCGAGCGCATTTTCCTCAAATATCGCCCCTGTTATTGTTAGAAACTGATGGAACGTCTGTGTGGACGTGGAAAATAAAGTCATTGTGAAGACAATATTGTGATAGATTGGATTAGAAATCTATTTTCAGACCCAGTTCACATTATTTGTGATTGGTTGATGTATTTATACCAGAGATTCATGTTGTCATGCAGTATTGTACTAGGACAATTCATATATTGATTGTTGTAGAAAACAAGATCATAAATGAATCTCTTGTATCTCTTGCTACTATCTTGTATTCCAGTAAAAACCTTGGGTAGCAGATATAAAATATCCTCAATATTCTCAATATCCTTCATTTTCTAAAAGGCTGGAAGAATTTTCTGAATCATTTTAATATGTTTCAAATCGTTGAAATTGATGTGTGACTGTTTTTTGTTCCTCTAATACTAGTATAAATATAGATTTTTCTGTCAATGCGAAATAGTTCAAGGGATTGCACAAGAAAATATGTACATTGATCAGATAATTTTGGGTATTATAAATAGGCGATAAACTGTTAATATTTGAATAATCCAAAAATACTGGAAATGTTTCAAACTTCCTTAATACATTAATTATTCTAACATGTTGGGTTGATGCATTGAAACAGTGAATTCAACTATTCCAAAATTTTACATTACCACTATCCTAGATACAGGTTATTTATAAGTGAACATGATGTGCATTTGCATAGCCAGCCCCGTGTAGTCTATTTCTATCGTGGCAGTGCCCCGTTGAAACGTCAGCTAACCAGGTTAACCAGATTTGATCTAGTTTGAACTTTGGTTGGTTGCCTGAATCTCAGTTCCAACTCAACCCATCACTGCAGTCAGGCCGCAATTTTGTTTGAGTTTGACTCGCCGTGACCCCTGATATTTGCGGGTCAGATAGGAATGGAATTCGCGGTAGACTACCTATTTGGGAACGATGAGAGGCTGTGGGTTGGGGCAGGTCGGAAATAGGAAATCGGTAGAATACAGAGTTAGGGGCGGAGGAGCGTGGTGTGCCATCCTAGGCGAATCAATGACACTCTAACGGTGTTCCTCTTCCTTATCCCAACAAACGCCAGTCGTAATCGGTGATCGTATTTCATGAAAATTCACTTTTATCATAGAAAATCGGATGAATAAAAAGTATAAGAGGATACAAGAGTGTTCACAGGGAGGGACAAAATTGGATGAATAAAAAGTATAAGAGGATACAAAAGTATTCACAGGGAGGGATAAAATTGGATGAATAAAAAGTATAAGAGGATACAAGAGTGTTCACAGGGAGGGATAAAATTGGATGAATAAAAAGTATAAGAGGATACAAGAGTGTTCACAGGGAGGGACAAAATTGGATGAATAAAAAGTATAAGAGGATACAAGAGTGTTCACAGGGAGGGATAAAATTGGATGAATAAAAAGTATAAGAGGATACAAGAGTGTTCACAGGGAGGGATAAAATTGGATGAATAAAAAGTATAAGAGGATACAAGAGTGTTCACAGGGAGGGACAAAATTGGATGAATAAAAAGTATAAGAGGATACAAGAGTGTTCACAGGGAGGGACAAAATTGGATGAATAAAAAGTATAAGAGATACAAGAGTGTTCACAGGGATTGATTGATTGATTGATTGATTGATTGATTGATTGATTGATTGATTGATTGATTGATTGATTGATTGATTGATTGATTGATTGATTGATTGATTGATTGATTGATTGATTGATTGATTGATTGATTGATTGATTGATTGATTGATTGATTGATTGATTGATTGATTGATTGATTGATTGATTGATTGATTGATTGATTGATTGATTGATTGATTGATTGATTGATTGATTGATTGATTGATTGATTGATTGATTGATTGATTGATTGATTGATTGATTGATTGATTGATTGATTGATTGATTGATTGATTGATTGATTGATTGATTGATTGATTGATTGATTGATTGATTGATTGATTGATTGATTGATTGATTGATTGATTGATTGATTGATTGATTGATTGATTGATTGATTGATTGATTGATTGATTGATTGATTGATTGATTGATTGATTGATTGATTGATTGATTGATTGATTGATTGATTGATTGATTGATTGATTGATTGATTGATTGATTGATTGATTGATTGATTGATTGATTGATTGATTGATTGATTGATTGATTGATTGATTGATTGATTGATTGATTGATTGATTGATTGATTGATTGATTGATTGATTGATTGATTGATTGATTGATTGATTGATTGATTGATTGATTGATTGATTGATTGATTGATTGATTGATTGATTGATTGATTGATTGATTGATTGATTGATTGATTGATTGATTGATTGATTGATTGATTGATTGATTGATTGATTGATTGATTGATTGATTGATTGATTGATTGATTGATTGATTGATTGATTGATTGATTGATTGATTGATTGATTGATTGATTGATTGATTGATTGATTGATTGATTGATTGATTGATTGATTGATTGATTGATTGATTGATTGATTGATTGATTGATTGATTGATTGATTGATTGATTGATTGATTGATTGATTGATTGATTGATTGATTGATTGATTGATTGATTGATTGATTGATTGATTGATTGATTGATTGATTGATTGATTGATTGATTGATTGATTGATTGATTGATTGATTGATTGATTGATTGATTGATTGATTGATTGATTGATTGATTGATTGATTGATTGATTGATTGATTGATTGATTGATTGATTGATTGATTGATTGATTGATTGATTGATTGATTGATTGATTGATTGATTGATTGATTGATTGATTGATTGATTGATTGATTGATTGCATCTACATAAATTGGCGGAGCTTTGGACATATCAATGTCCATTCTTCGGAAAGAATATTAAAAATATCCTCCCCACTAACTCTCTACCAAAACGTTAATTCCGTTATTTAAACTAAGGATTTATTTATTAATGGAAATATTGTAAAAGTTTTAATCAATATTAAAGAGAAAGAAAAAACAGAAAATTGATAGAGTAAAATAATTATATAGGTAGATAAGTTCAAATAATTGATTAATAAAATGAAGTAGGCTGAAAGTAGATCAGGGTTATCAACTTTCAGTAATATACAGCATTATGCAGTGGATAATTGAAATAACATGAGTTTATATAATAAATAGGGAGGGATAAAATTGGATGAATAAAAAGTATAAGAGGATACAAGAGTGTTCACAGGGAGGGACAAAATTGGATGAATAAAAAGTATAAGAGGATACAAGAGTGTTCACAGGGAGGGATAAAATTGGATGAATAAAAAGTATAAGAGGATACAAGAGTGTTCACAGGGAGGGACAAAATTGGATGAATAAAAAGTATAAGAGGATACAAGAGTGTTCACAGGGAGGATAAAATTGGATGAATAAAAGTATAAGAGGATACAGAGTGTTCACAGGGAGGATAAAATTGGATGTATAAAAAGTATAAGAGGATACAGAGTGTTCACAGGGAGGATAAAATTGGATGAATAAAAGTATAAGAGGATACAAAAGTGTTCACAGGGAGGATAAAATTGGATGAATAAAAAGTATAGAAGGATACAAGAGTGTCACAGGGAGGGATAAAATTGGATTAATAAAAAGTATAAGAGGATACAAGAGTGTCACAGGGAGGGATAAAATTGGATGAATAAAAGTATAAGAGGATACAGAGTGTTCACAGGGAGCGATAAAATTGGATGAATAAAAGTATAAGAGGATACAAGAGTGTTCACAGGAGGGATAAAATTGGATGAATAAAAAGTATTAGAGGATACAAGAGTGTTCACAGGGAGGATAAAATTGGATGTATAAAAAGTATAAGAGGATACAGAGTGTTCACAGGGAGGATAAAATTGGATGTATAAAAAGTATAAGAGGATACAAAAGTGTTCACAGGGAGGGACAAAATTGGATGAATAAAAAGTATAAGAGGATACAAGAATGTTCACAGGGAGGGATAAAATTGGATGAATAAAAAGTATAAGAGGATACAAGAGTGTTCACAGGGAGGGATAAAATTGGATGAATAAAAAGTATAAGAGGATACAAGAGTGTTCACAGGGAGGACAAAATTGGATGAATAAAAAGTATAAGAGGATACAGAGTGTTCACAGGGAAGGACCAAATTTGATGAATAAAAAGTATTAGAGGATACAAGAGTGTTCACAGGAGGGATAAAATTGATGAATAAAAAGTATTAGAGGATACAAGAGTGTTCACAGGAGGGATAAAATTGGATGAATAAAAAGTATTAGAGGATACAAGAGTGTTCACAGGGAAGGACCAAATTTGATGAATAAAAAGTATAAGAGGATACAAGTGTTCACAGGGAGCGATAAAATTGGATGAATAGAAAGTATAAGAGGATACAAGAGTGTTCACAGGGAGGGATAAAATTGGATGAATAAAAAGTATTAGAGGATACAAGAGTGTTCACAGGGAGGGATAAAATTGGATGAATAAAAAGTATAAGAGGATACAAGAGTGTTCACAGGGAGGGATAAAATTGGATGTATAAAAAGTATAAGAGGATACAAGAGTGTTCACAGGGAGGGACAAAATTGGATGAATAAAAAGTATAAGAGGATACAAAAGTGTTCACAGGGAGGGACAAAATTGGATGAATAAAAAGTATAAGAGGATACAAGAGTGTTCACAGGGACGGATAAAATTGGATGAATAAAAAGTATAAGAGGATACAAGAGTGTTCACAGGGAGGGACAAAATTGGATGAATAAAAAGTATAAGAGGATACAAGAGTGTTCACAGGGAGGGACAAAATTGGATGAATAAAAAGTATAAGAGGATACAAGAGTGTTCACAGGGAGGGACAAAATTGGATGAATAAAAAGTATAAGAGGATACAAGAGTGTTCACAGGGAGGATAAAATTGGATGAATAGAAAGTATAAGAGGATACAAGAGTGTTCACAGGGAAGGACCAAATTTGATGAATAAAAAGTATTAGAGGATACAAGAGTGTTCACAGGGAGGGACAAAATTAGATGAATAAAAAGTATAAGAGGATACAAAAGTGTTCACAGGGAGGGACAAAATTGGATAAATAAAAAGTATAAGAGGATACAAGAGTGTTCACAGGGAGCGATAAAATTGGATGAATAAAAGTATAAGAGGATACAAGTGTTCACAGGGAGCGATAAAATTGGATGAATAAAAGTATAAGAGGATACAAGAGTGTTCACAGGAGGGATAAAATTGGATGAATAAAAAGTATTAGAGGATACAAGAGTGTTCACAGGAGGGATAAAATTGGATGTATAAAAAGTATAAGAGGATACAAGAGTGTTCACAGGGAGGAGTGAACAGACAGAGATTGCATCTTTGAAATTCTTGGGTAGGTGTTCTCAAAAATCAATTTTTGGGGGATACCAAAATGTCAGCAGTCTTACAAATAACAACTGAATGTCTTATTTATGAGGGAAACTAGAATTTGGGATTTCTATGGGGATGCGTCATCGAGCTTGGAGGGGCACCCCTGAGTAATTGAAGTGGAAATATTTTTTGATTATCCTTGCTCCTTGATTTTAGTATCATTACAGATGTAAGTCTTGTCTGTGGTATCATTCACTTGCAAATATCTGTCTTAAATTTCACTGTCATTACTATATTACCATTTCCATCCTGCCACAGTAACTATTACCTTATATTATAAGCGAATATTATGTTATTACGATTTTCCAATCTTTGGAGATTTGATTTGAAAATCAGTATGGTCATATACATATGAGCAATCTAATGTACTTTATTGCTCATGTACATATGAGCAATCTAACCATGGTTTTGGAATTAATTATGACTTTTCGCAGTACCTATCTAGTCTAGTGCATAGTATACATTATAATTATCTATTCTTGAACTATTCTATTTAAATAATCGATATAATTACTTAGCTAATTGCTTAGGGCTTAGGCAATCAAGTTGAAATATAGTCATTCATATCAAAGCCACAAAAATAGTATATCTTTTATTTACTTTTCACTTTTTCAATTTCCAATTCCTTTTTACAGCTTAGACTTATTTCCAAAGTCAAACTCGCATCTTAATTAAAAAGTTGATTTTTCATTGTATTGCAAATTTAAAAGCTGGATTTTTGAACAAGTCATCTTAATGGCGATCAAAATCACCCAATTACAGCTTCTATCTGGTGGCAGAATTCGAAACTCTATTAACCAATAAAGAGAGAGTTGGAGGCGTGACAGTAGTCGTGGTAAGATCGGCAGGTAGTTTTTAGCACTGGATTATGCTGAAAATCATAACTTTCCACAAAATTGTCAAAGCTTAAATCATTCTATCATATTTTTCTTCACATAGAATTATCAATATTAATGAGGAAATAAATGTGGAATATTACAAACTCAGTATTTCAAAACTTCAAGGAACATCTAAATAAGATATTAATCACAAATATGACAATAATTCTATTTCAATCTAATCAAGATAGCTCATTTGTGAAAACCTGATCATAGCTAAGTTTAGCTCAGAGTTTCTTCAGATCAAAATCGCAGCAGGAACACATAGTAGCCAGACAAGAACAACTTATTCTTGATCGCATCAAATTTGAAACTGAAGTATCGGTTTATTTTCAATTGGCTTTGGACATTGCTTTGTGTTGGATTTATCATTTGACATTCTGTAATTATTCATATTTCATGTATTAGTGAATTACCTCAATCTAATACACTTATAGATAAATCATGGAACTTCAATCTAAATCAGATTTTTGATACTTGGGATTCAAATTTCTCTAACTTTTTCTTCTAGGTTCGAAATAGAAATTTGAATGAAGCTCATCAAAAATTATTTACCAGCACTATACTTGCATCAACTATGAACTTTCAGGTTATTGTCAAGAAATCACGTAGCTATGTGAAAAACCATGCAGTTTTCTCTCAAACTCGAGTATAATTCGAAAAAGTTTCCAAAGCTCAAAGAAATGCCCCCATGCTTTGTGAATGCACTCTCTCGAAAATCTCTCAATGACGAGCTTATAAAGGCACAGCTGGTCTTCAACTTGGAAAAGAAAATTTTACTGCAGCAGAAGGAGAAGTTTCAATAGCAAATGGGAAAATACACTCCTTAGAACTGCTACGGAAATCCACTTGGCTTCCCAAACTTTTCTCCAGACAAGGTGGAAGAAAATGCTATGCAGTTTCAATAGTCCTTGTGAATTAACAGAGCCAATTAGTAATTTGCAGGCAATCAAACTGAAGTTTTCTCGTCTCTCCCCGTAATCTTGTAGCTTGAAGTTCTAAGTTTTACGAGCCTACATTTTTCACTCAAGTATTACATCACAAGAAACTTCCATGCCTCTCTACTCATGATCTTCTAAGTTGAATCTAGGAATTTCATTGAAATTTTCTACTGAAGTAGACGGTGACATTAGAAGAATTTTTTGTGAGCATGAATGGTCTGTTTCTGAGTAGTGGAACAAGAAGCTAGTGAAATAGGGAGCAATTTTTTCATAAATAACTATTCAAATACAAGGAATACTAGGGAGAGAGTGATTTCATCAGACATTTAACGAACAACAAAAGTCAAACTCAAACATTTTACAGTCGAGGACAGGAACGTAGGAGGAATTGTGTTGCTTCCATATGGAACAGGAGAGGAGGAAGATATGAAAGATCACACACACATGGTACTTTAACCGATATGCAATCAATTATTTAATGCAAGTAACTATTTATCTCTTTCAAGTCTCTTGAACACATTGTCAACAGAATTGAATTTCATATTTTGGAATTTTAATTTTATTTATACTTTATACTTTTATTCATTGACTTTCATTTTAAGCTTGCTTTTTAATCATAATATTTTCTGTAACTTTCAAAATTTTGCAAAATTACTCAAAAATTTTCAATCTGTAGAGATTTGAGTGAAATATTTTTGTTTTTAATCAGTTTTCAAATATCAAAATTCATAATTTTTAGTTTTGTCATTAGTTTTGAAGTGGAAATTGGACTTTTTGAAGTGAAAGTGAAATCTTAACCTTATTCTTTTTGAAACTTTATTTTTAAAAATTTGGGAGAAGGCAGTTTTGGGCTATGCCTGTTGTCTTCTCCCAATCATATTATATTTATTATAATTATGATCTGTAATGCCAATGGAATAAATAAATAAATAAATAAATTTTCAATGTGGATGAAAAAGTTACAATCGTACCCGATACACTTTGGAATGAATGAGTTGTTAGATGAAATGACTGAAAATGAATTCCGATTCTCAGAATTACGCTCCCACAACCTACCGCTGTAGCCACAAAAGATTTGACAAGCTAGAACAAAAGCCCCCAACTTTGAAATCAGACATGCTGTCTCTCCCACTGCGACCAGGGAGTCCAACTTTGCTTCAAGCATGAATAATTACAAGAAAAAGTTATCAATAGTGCCCAACTTTGTTCGGATGGAACAAGTAACTTGATAATAGACTATAATTGATTCATAGATTGGAAGTTGGTTCGTAAGCGACGACGAATCTTGGACAGAAATGTTAGTTCATTAAGTGAGTTTTGGGAAGATTGTGTGTGCACAGGAGGCGACCTCCTCAGAACAACTACTAACTGTTGAGAAAACTTGACTCTTTAAGTTACAACTTTCCATTGTCTTGCACGTTGTGTTCATTTGGCAGCGGATAGACAGAGATGGCGGCAAAGTTGGATTCGGTTAGAGACAGCACACAAAACCCCGGATAGCCGGCAATCATAACTTGAGCCACCATATAGCTTTTGCATTATAATCATAGTATTAGCAATATGGGGACTGTGGGAAAGCTTGGCATTTGACCTCCCAAAAATGAAGAAAACCCGACGAGACATATTTATGTTGATTACAGGCCCAGTTCAGTAATTAAATACACAAACTAATGAATAACGGAAAGCTTGGCATTTGACCTCCCAATAATGTGCAACATAAAAAATATATCTCGTCGGGTTTTCTTTATATAGGGTTTATAATGTTCAACATGAATATGTCTCGTCGGGTTTTCTTCATTTTTGGGAGGTCAAATGCCAAGCTTTCCGTTATACATGTACGTTATTCATTAGTTTGTGTATTTTATTACTGAACTGGGCCTGTAAAAAGCATAAGCATAATGTATATTTACAGTATTAGCAGCTCAATTGTAGTAATGTATTGAGCAATATTCGTTTTCAATAATTCACACCCAAAACTTCGTAGCTGATGAGTTATCAATGTGAGACGTTTGACAAAATGGAAGATTGAAGACTATTTTCAGAGATTAGTTACTAGATCTGAATTTGTTTCAAACATATTCAGATATTCTAATAAGTATGTTTTACCAGTATTTTTTTCATATAATGTGACAAAAATGAGTAGGCCTATGCAATTTCTTGTAGGAACAGATAATAGCTGATATATTATCATTATATTGATCATGAATTTTCCACTGTTGCTACTCCATGAGCATCCCATTTCTCACCAAAATTTTCAGGAAAACTTCGTCTTCCAATATATTTGAATACTAAATCCTTCTTCCCTTTAAAACTGTTCAAAATGGCAGTCAAAACTTGAACAAACATAATTATCACTACACCAGATCACTCATACTACGATATTTTCCATTTTACTTCAGTCGAACTATGAGAATGATTTTTCTCATTTAACCTTTCTATATATTGTTTTCTATAATTTTCCATTTACTGCATTCAACACAAATCGTGTGGTACATACCTGAATCATAGATGAATCAAATGCTAGTATTGGTACGTGTCTTTATCTAAGCCTAAAGTCTATTCAACCCACAATAATATTGTAATTCACAAACTAGAACTACACGCAATAACTTTTTAGCCTTATTTATCTCACTTCATGTTATTGGAAAAGATTGTTAAGCCGTGTTCACACTGAACAAATGTTCGACAAACTTGTTTGTTGGAAAAGTTTGGTCAAATTTTATTATGTTTTAACAAACAATGTTTGCCCGTAGCCAGTAACATGTACGTCGAACATTTGTTCAGTGTGGACACGGCTTTAGAAGCAGTCCCGTACTCCAAAGCCTTCTTACGTCTGAAACATCACTATTTTGTATTTGCCCTTATCCGTCATTTTGAGCTGACCATCAAGAGCGTAGATTTTGACAAATCGGAGAATGGCAGCTCCTACTATTCATCACATTCGATATACGTTCTCGTTCATGTGACAACGGTACACGACTGAGAAAGGATATAGTATGGTTCTTTTCTTTTTGGAAATCAATTGTGAATGCTATGAGAACTTCAGATATTTTTTGTGGTTGTCGGCCGTTTTCACATAAACAAAAACATACCTTCACTCTGTAAGGGAAACCGTGTTTAGAATTAAACATATTATTCAGATTTCAAGTTAGGTAGACTATAAAAAGCTAGCTAGCTCCGATTATAAAAGTAAGCTCTGCTTATCACTCTACAAACTTTCCATAAGAGATTTGGTTTGTTGTCAGGTGATTTTCTCGGTAGTGACAACCATCGAATGCTATAAAAATATTGTTGCTTCTTGCGTGGCGACAATTTTATCGAATCCAACAGGAGTGAAAAATCGTAGCGACAGAGAATTCTGATTGGGAGTGAAATTGACTGATAGACCGTAAAACGAGAGACTTAATCACTTTGCAGGGTCTTTCAACTTCTGAAGGGTAATGTAATGGAAAACTTGAACGAAGTTACATTTCTGACACCTTTAATCATTTAGAGTACAACGTCGGTCCTTGAAGGCTGGGATCTGATAATAAAGATTTGGGAGGGGGTAGTGATTTGTGAAAGGATAAGCGAGTGTATCCTTGATGAAAAGGAGGAGTCTGATGTATAAATATTGATCTCGATGTAACTAGAGCTGCCTGTTGAGTGAAGTGCTAATCAAATAAGCTGATGTCAATCCTGAATACTTTTCCCGATCTTCAATATAATTTACCACTTCGTATGTATTGGTATCATTAGAGTTCCTCCAGTAAAATGAGACAACTATTTTAATAGGATAGGCCATTCCATTATTATTGATAATCGATAAATTTCTCAACTAACTGCAGAATTTTTAAGAGGTTAATCCTTGAGAGCTGGTTAAATCAAACCTCTCCACTATGCGCGTACCCTAACGCGTACGGTGGCGTGTGGAATGATAGAACTACAATCCCTCTCTCATGGTCATAATCATATTGCCGAAAAATTCAGACATTGAAATTGCCTACCATTTTACTGGTGACGGGACGAGGACGATTTCAACCAGGGCTTGAAAGAGGAGCACTCCCGTTTCCGTCGCCATTATGCGATTCGCATAGGATTGCGCAAGAGGTGGCAGGGCAAGGCTCATATAGTGTGATAATCAACAAGGGATAAGCATTCCAAATAAGCATAATAAGTCATGAATGTAAGAATAAAAACACGTCTTAAAATCTCAAGCGAGCTTAGCAGTCGAGTTGAAATAATTCAAATAAAAAGATAAATAGCATACTATTTTCAAAGCGATCTCTTGATTCTTTTGTTGAATCTCTGGGAGATAATAAGGAAGCAGAAAATCACAAGTGGACTTACCCAATTATTATATTTCATAACAAATACTACATTTGTTGATATGAAATATGAAAAGGGCTCTTGTGATTTTCTGTTATTTATTGAACATTCAGGTAGCCAATACTTAATCACATAAAGAATCAATTTCTTCCATGGAAGCTTATCAAAATTTACACAAAATAAAAGATTCAGTTCAACCAGCAACCGATGATGATGCATTAAAACCTAGGTTTTGCATTAAATAAACATATCCCAGTATTAAAGACAACATATTATTGAGTTCTATTTGATCATGGAACAATAGTCTACATCTCTGACAACAGAGTGTTCAATTATGTTGTGAACCAAAAGGTAAGTCTTCTTGAATCCATCAACTTGATCCACTTTCAATTTACAGATCTCGTCTAGTACTAACATAAAACAATGCTGTCAGCATTTTTCCATGATGTAGCCAGCGATTTAGCATTCTACCGGAAATTATGTTCGTTTTTCGCCCACCGCTCGTTTACTACTTTATTCACCGCGACTATTTTTATCATGCAGCTCGTGTGGAACTATTTTTATTGACGATGGTTTTACGGCTATTGCTTCCTTCCGTGTGGGATTTTTACAGTGTAACGGACTGCAGGGATCGATAAATTACCCGAGAGCCGCCCACTTATTATTTAGGCAGAAACAAAGTGAATACTGCAGACTCAACTTCACTCAAAACTGTCAGCAATCCTTGTGAATGACATCAATGCTTCGCATTCAAACAATGATGACAGTTTGAAGTGGATCTCACTGAGGTTCTCAACTCTGGGAGCAGGTTTGATGTGATGCTAAAGTCTCAGTGATTATGCACTTCATGTAAAAATGTATACTACTAAAAATATAGCTTGTTTCATGAACCTCATTATATGAATTTTAGTACTTGATATAGCTGTTTCGAATTGAAATGAAATTCAGGGTCATGTTGGGAAGGATTTAATATCAGACTATAAATTAGAGTAATCTGGAAAAGTAGTCTGTTTCTAATATTGCTTCTCAATTTACAGATCTTTGGGCTAGGCATGTTGGTCCTATTCTGATCATGTATTTGATTCTTCAATGTTGTTTTCCATCACAAACTGTTTATTATTAAATCATTTTTTTAATTAAAAAAACAGTAAAATTGACTGCAAGTCGTTCTTTTTAATAGCAAAAAAGTATAACATATATTTGATTTGTGTATTATGAAGTGTACATAAATAAAGTGGAAGACAAACGGTCTAATTCATTTTATTTTTCCAATTACGACCTCGAAATACAAAAATCTATTACTGATAATTTCATATTCTATCAAACATTAGAAGAACTCTTTAGAACAACCTTCTCCAAAATCGGATCGCTTTGATGATCACCAAACGTTGTTAGAAGGGAAAAGATAAAAAGAGAGAACAAGGAGAAGACTGCACTTTTCAAGGATTTCCCGTTCACATTTTCACTAGAGATTCCCAGTTCAAGTTTTCTTGAAATATTTAAGTATGAAGAATGCCTTCACTCCGCTATTAGTTGTATTCCACATTGACTCCTTAACTATCTGTTTATCATGAACTATGAGTATTTTTGTGAGACTCCGCCTAATAAAATTTTTTTTCATTTTCATTTTATGTCATTTTCTATTGGAAATTTGAATTGACTTCTCCAATTCTGGTTCAGCTGTTTTATTCATTATTTTTCAATCACGTGTGATGTATGAAGCTATTACTTGAGCAAAACCAATCTTGATAACCTAATAATACATCCCTTCCTGCCTCGATGCTGTGATACATCACTTCTCTTGTTAACAAGTTTACAAGTGAACCCTTCATTATTCAATTACTGTCCAGTTAATGGAATCTCCATTAAATGGCTCAAAATAGCTCTCCATATCCACAACCGACTTACCACTTGCCAAATTCTGCAAACTTATAATGGAATTTCGCTCTTGATTTTAGAGGTGATGATGATGATGTCAATCTTAGGTAGGAATCTTAAGCTGGGTTTACACCAAAGTTATTAACAAAATGTTAATAGATTCCTTATAGATTCTATTAGATTGAACGGAACTTGACAAACACATATGTGCATCATCTGTATGATAAGTTATATTCAATCTAATAGAATATATTATAAGGATCAAGTTATTTACAAAATGTTAATAACTTTGGTGTAAACGCAGCTTAATAAGGTGAAAATGTGAAAGATAAGATTTATCTCAACTCAATAACTCCTATAGTGAGATTTACTTTCAGTTTCTTGATCTTCCGATCCAGATGTCAACCCCATGCAATCTTTCCCAATGCAAAAATCAGATGTGACATTTTCACCTTTTTATAGAGAAGCTTTATAGTTTTGATATGAATTTTGACATGATCTGAATATTTCAACTTTTTAGAGGAGCTTTATAGTTTTGATATGAATTTCGACATGATCTGAATATTTCGACCGTATTCTCTGCCATGTATGCTTGATATAAAACTTTAGCTATATATCAAGAGCTTAAACCAGGATTGATCCTGAATTGAGTTAAAACACAGAAGAAGGAAACCTAATATTCGATACTTTTTATTCGATGATTATTATTATTTTGGAATATTTATGTAATAATTCAATTGCTGAACCGTTCATAACAGTCAAATGAGCAAAACTTCCAATAGCTCAATGAAACGTTTGGAAGACTCAACGTATCAATGATTACTAAAATTAACAAGAAAATTCTTAGCTGGAGGGAAGTAGTTTTGCAAAAGCATTTTAATACTCATGGAGATTAGTTAATTAGGTCGAGATGCTCTATCAGTTTAAAACTATCAGTTCTATCATCAGTTTTAGCGCCATCCCGGTATCTCAAAACTCACGACTACTTAGATTAAGAGTACCTAAGAGTTCCTAAGAGTACTCAGCCTAGTATCGGATTGCCAAGTTCGTTATATTGCTTCTGATTAGTGTGGCGACGATTTGAACAATATTTAAGCGTCACTCGACACTGTTAGTTTGAACTAGTTAAATCTGAAAAAGTTTCTTCAAATATCCATACCCTAGACTGAACTAAATTAAACTATATACTGTTATCAACATCAATATAGATCAACCTCAAACTCTGTGATTGAATCTCGAAATTGTTCCCTTGAAACACCGATTAACAAATTTATTGATCAACTTTAAACTCTGATTAAATCTCAAAACTGTTCCCTTGAAACAATGACTCATCAACTGATCAAAACTCAGTTAAGCTGCATTATGATGAGGACGGCTGCAGAACACCGTAAATACACCTCATAAAAAGTAATTGCTGAGAGCAGGCGTTCCACTCTTCCCCGCTCGCTTCATTCGAGTTTTTGGTTGCTTCAAACTCAATCATTGTTACATTTTCTACCAGGAGACTCTTAAATATTCTCCAACAACAACTGA
Organism: Nilaparvata lugens; assembly: GCF_014356525.2. Taxonomy (NCBI): domain Eukaryota; kingdom Metazoa; phylum Arthropoda; class Insecta; order Hemiptera; family Delphacidae; genus Nilaparvata; species Nilaparvata lugens. Next base: position 23,849,220 of record NC_052505.1, read on the forward strand.
GAATCAATTTTCGCTTTAATTTCAGGTTGCTTTACCTCCCACCCCACTACACAACACCCACTCACTGGCGAACTTGGGCCTACTCTTCTAAGCAAAACATTTATTATTGATCTTGGTTTCTTCTCTCACTGAACTCAAACGATATAATAGTCACTATCAAACCTTCTATTAACCTAATATTTTCAAGTTGAATGTAAGACACTCGTCATGACTTCCCCTTTCTACTTTCCTTGCACTATTACCATAGGTAAGGAAAGTATTGCTTTCCAAAAAAAATTAAGGTACCCTAATTTCATGTTTTCTATATGTTTCAAGGTCCCCTGAGTCCAAAAACATGATTTTTGGGTATTGGTCTGTGTGTGTGTATGTGTGTGTGTGTGTGTGTGTATGTCTGTGAACACGATAACTCCATTCCTAATTATCCGATTGACTTGAAATTTTAAACTTAAGGTCCTTATACCATGAGGATCCGACAATAAGAAATTCAATAAATTCAATACAAGATGGCGGAAAAAATGGCGGATAATAACTAAAAAACCATGTTTTTCACGTTTTTCTCGAAAACGGCTCTAACGATTTTCTTAAAATTTATACCATGGATAGCTATTTATAAGCCCTATCAACTGACATGAGTCTCATTTCTGGGAAAATTTCAGGAGCTCCGTAATATTCTTGAGAAAAATGGCGGATAATGACTAAAAATCCATGTTTTTCACCGTTTTCTCGAAAACGGCTCTAACGATTTTCTTCAAATTCAAACCATGGATAGATGCACTTTATATTTAATTTATAAGCACTATCAACAGGCATGAGTCTCATTTCTGGGAAAATTCCATGAGCTCCGTAATATTCTTTAGAAATTGGCGGATAATGACTAAAAGACCATGCTTTTCACGGTTTTCTCGAAAACGGCTTTAAAGATTCTCTTCAAATTTATACCATGGATAGCTATTCATAAGCCCTATCAAATGACATGAGTTTTTTTTCCTGGGAAAATTGCAGGATCTCCGTAATATTCTTGAGAAAAATGGCGGATAATTACTAAAAAACCATGTTTTTCACGATTTTCTCAAAACTAACTTGACCGATTTTTTTCAAATTCATACCCTGTATAGTTATTTATCAGCTCTATCAACTGGCATGAGTTTCCTTTCTGGGAAACCAATGGGGGGTTCACCCCATCCTTGGGAAATGGACTTAGTAACCTCCTTCTCGTGCATGAGGTAGGTAGGTAGAGCAGTTTATAAAAAGAACACATAGTCGAGATATTTCATCTGTAGAACAGCTGTTTTGACGACTTTAAAAAAATGACAACTAAAAAAATCATCGAATTTCACAATTATTCACACAAAGAAAAAGTACTTTGAAAACAATTATATATACACATATACAGAAGTCTGATCGTAGTTTCAAATATGAGCAAGGAAAGTTGTGTGAGTGTACCACACCAGATTTTTTATAAAAAACATCACATATGCCCAATTTCGAAAAGCTCCGTCAAGATATTTTAACATGATCAAATCAGGTACGATCAACAAGGAGTACACTGGAATAAATTATTTCTATGGCAATAGTCACTATTGACTTGTATTATTAGAAGCTTCAAATCCCCTTTTTCCCATTCTTAGAAGAGCGTATCATTTACACCACGGAATTCTGTGACATCATTTTTTTAATTTGATGATTTATGGATACTTAGTGCATAAGTATGGATACCAGTGCATACTTGTGAATCGTTCCCAGTTTAACCATGTTTAAATCACCGAGCTTGGTGGAACCGGAGATGACTGTTGCATTTTCCAGTTGAATTCTCATATTCTGGTTACTTGCTATCAGTTCCAAAGTAAATTCAAATGATCATTCTTGTTTACATTTCCACATAGTTTTACATTGATACCAATACATAAATTGATTTACTTACAAATAAATTATTCGATTATCAGCATTTTTATACATGGAGTTATTTTATCCTAAGAACTCCCCGATCTTTCCTGTTCAAACTGATATGCACTTATGATACTGTTTAAAATCATCCTCTGACTTATGTGTCATGTGATACAAGTTGATAACCCGTGAAGACGTTAGGGCTTGATTCCCCAGTGTCTGCCTCAAATCTAAGTATCCAAGCACCTCAAGCATCTTCTCACTGGAGAGTATAATATTTGAAGCTAGATTGCCAATGAAATGGTTGTCCATCACGGTTTTTAAGCAATCATTGAGGTTCAACATCTTCTATGCCGTGTCTCGATTATTAAACAATGAGCTATGAACAATAAGAAGTATTATCTTCACAACATGTGAATCCACTCAATATCACGACATCGGAAGCTTTTATTAGCTTTGTAAACTTAGCATATTTTAATTTTAATGTATGATAATGATGATTCAAGTAACCTGACATTCTCATCAACATCACTTGCAAGAACCCAAGTGGTTTGAATTTGAATGGAAGGTTGATGATTTTAACACTACCTACTATTATTGTTCATCTATTTCACTATCCATGACAAACTGCAAGTTAATAATTCGTTTTCAACTATTTTTGACGATACTACTGTCTAATTAAATGAAAAATTAGACTGTAGTGTCATCAAAAATAGTTCAAAACGAGCTATTATTATCGTTATTAATCAATATCGCTGTCCGGTGAATCAAGATCAATACATTATAATTTCAGGGGATGACTTCCAGAGTTTTATTTGCAGACTTTGAAGCTGTCACAGTCAAACTCATGTTTGGATTGTTCGAAGTAGGGGTACATTATGTTGGCGAATTCTTGGGCGTAGCTCGGCAATCCATTGTGAATAAGTTGACAATCGCATTGATGGTGTGTGCACTGCGTGACATGCAATGACAAACTTTTCAACTGTGACGAGTCTCACTGGGTCACTGTACCATCGTCAATCTGAATAACTTTACGTGTTTCTCTAGCATCAACTATGATTTGCCATCAGCCTTGACCGTTATTATTTATTGTTGGTGAAGTAAAACTTCCATTTTCTACTTCCGTATTGAATCATCGACAGAAATGGGCCAAGCTCCCAACACAACTAGTTTCCTATTCAAAGTTTGCAGTCTTATAGTCCTGGCTTATTGGGAAGATCGACAGCAATATGAAAAACATGTAGTGAGACTTCAACTCATTGGTTGAATAGGAAAACTGATGTTAATTATTTTAAGAAATGCTGACTCAGTGGAGTGGATCTTACGACAGTATATTGGATTCAAAAGTTAGTTATATTTCAACCATTACTCATTCATTTATTCAGTAATTAATCATTTTGCAGAAAAGTACCACAGGCCAGAACGTTTCCAATAAATTCTACTCTCTGTTACTTTCACGGAATAGAATTACACCCAAATTCACATTATAATATAAAGAGCTTTCAAATCATAGATTCTCCAAATTAGAGAATAGAACTAACTTCTATTCTTTTTCAATTCAATTTCTTTATTCCAATATAAAATACTGTACGAAATAAAATGGAATAATCATGGAATAATTATTTCCCCGCATAGACTGCTGATCCGTGCGCGGGGAAAGAGTACATAATCTATAGGTACTGGTAACAATAGTGTAAAAACTACAATCAATAACTTATATCAATTCAAGTTTAACCTATAAAAAATATGTTGAATAGTCAGACTGTACCAACGACGATACACATAGCACAAGTGAATTAAGTAATTCACATAGCACAAGCAACACTTCTCTCTTCGACAATAAATAGCAAAATCCTCCATCCAAAGAATTTTCACCTTGTCTCAAGACAATCCAGAATGTTTACTTCTTATTGCATATTTACCTCTATATAACGAATTTCCTACCTCTAAACAACAATATTTTCTTAAAACTCGGAATATGTAGCCTACAGTATTCAAGTCATGATTTCTGGCGATGAATGGGCGAATGTTTTCAATTATATTCAAAACATGTTTTCATATTGTTTTCAATATTCTAAAAACATTGAAACAAAGTTGAGTTATCTATTTTACAACACCATCTTTCTCTTTAATTTGTATCCTACATGAACGTTTTCCTATTAAAGTGTACCTACACTTGCGATTTTTATTCAATTACCGACTGCAATGTTATAAGATTCATGAAATGGAATCTTGGGGTGACAGTATTCCTAACTGAACAACTTCTCGATAGAAACACTTCTGGAAAGCGACTTTTTCTCTCAGGATGATACAGAGGTTCAACTATTAAAAATTGAAAGGCTCAGAAGCTCTTACTGGACTTTTTCAAGTGATCACAAATTGATTTTTTCTGTCAGTCGATTATAAGGTTTTTTTATAATCGATTTCGTTAAAAAGAGAGTCAACTGTATCTCACATGTATTGAACCTTTTCAAAGTGATCACAAGATGGTTTCTCAGGATAATCTATTTCGTTATACAGGGGTTCAACAGCATCTTAGAGAATTCTATCAAGAAACCACAAAGCAGTTATGATAAATTGAGAAAAAGAGCAGGCCAAAGTTGACAGACAGACAGAGCAAAACTGTTTGGGGCGTATTCGCGAGCGACTATATAGCAGTGATTGATACGCTGATTGTTCTTTGTTGCCAATGAGGCGTTGTCATTTCCGTCTCGCGTCTCATCTCATTCATCTCATTGCTCCGTTCATTCATCCTCTCTTCAGGCCTACTGTACTCTCTCTCACTTCAGGTATTTCACTCTATATTCTATCAGGTTAGTTGTAAATCGGTTCATTAGTGTATGACATCGCGAAACTGTTTGGCATTATAACGTACTTAATTTTTCTATCCGAATTTCAAATTACTTACAACACAGAAAAACACATGAGAAACAAAATCACAATAAAACAGTTACAGTGGAAAACAATCACAGATCACAATTTGCTACATGGTGTGGTGTGCTGGAATGAAAGAAGGAGGCAAAACTACTATGAAAGGGTGTGAAGGAGAAACCTCCCAGAGAACCAACCCTGGAGGATGGAATCATAGATGGAAGCATATAATACCGCTATCTCATCGACAGAGAGAGAGAGTGTGTGAGCGGGTCAAATAATGAGACTGGCAGTGATGACGTCACTACGTGAACAGTGTACTTGTGTAAGGGAGCCATGTATCACTCCCATTTCACCTCTGGGCGCAACTTGTGTATGTCCGAGAAACCATATAGAGAAATATAACCCATATAGAGAAAGCATAGAGAAACCAGTCTTTGATTTAGTTCATCTCTGATGGAAGAGAATAAAAATGACGAGCAAGTCCACTTATAAATTAAAGCTCGCAACTACTTCATTGCATTTTGAAATTTATTTTGCAGAACTGACGACATTCACTGCAAATATTATATAACTTATAACAGCTATTAATATTATAGTCGCATCACTTTCTATATTATACTCGTGCTAACGCTTATAACTATTAAATCATTTTCCATTATTTGTGAATAAAGACCTTGATAGAATTCAAAATGATGTAAAGAAAACATAAATGAATGATTGTGTTGACTTTGAGCATTAGCTGGAGAATATCAACGTACGATAAATTGCTGAGTATGATCCCTGTGATTAACCCCAAATGAGCACAGGCCTGTACGTGGGTAGTGGAAAAGGGAATGATCAGGTCTGTGATAAGACATGAAATATCGGGCACTGAACTTCGCTCTGGAGTACAAAAGCATAAAAAATTTATTACGAAAGAAGAAATTATAATAAAATTCATAAGATTCATACAGAAATGTTCTATATCTAACCACAGTAAATTGAGGGCAATTCCCAGAGGAATGCAAAAATTTCCCTCACAAAGGCCCAGTTGCACAAATACCGGTTAAATTTTAATCCTGATTAACTTCACATGAACCAAATCAGAGAAGACCATTTCAAAAAGATGGATCTACTGGAATTAATCAGGATTGAAAATAGCCCGGCTTTTTTGCAACCGGCACTAAGTACCTGATTGAATGATTACAAAGTTTAACAGCTGAGTCATAATTTTGACACAGTCCCACACATATGAACTCGCTCACTTACTTCCATCACCAACAGACGTCATAATAATTATCATCAGCTGTTTTTCCAAGGATGAATAATAATTATCCTCTTAATGTCCTTCAGCAAGTTTTCCCAGGGATGAGACCTAGTGCAATCGAATCTTTATATTATAAACCTACTATGTCCTGAATTTCGTGAGAATCGTTAGAGCCGTTTTCGAGATCCGGTGAAATACAAACATATAAACATCCAAACATCTAAACATATAAACAGAAGTTGCTCGTTTAATAGTATAGGATAGTATAAGAGTGTTTTAGGTGGGCTCCGAAACACGCCGGGAGTATGCAAACCGATAGCTGGTTACTCATTAAATCGGACTGTTTAGGCAGGTTACCGCCTCTAGGCTCTAGGCATACTTGATCTATCAACTTTTTCAAAAGACCTTTTAAACTTCAAGTTAAAATGAACAGAACTCTCCTGGTGATAATAACTTTGTTGAAAGTAGAGATCTTGAATTTGCCTATTGTTGTTTGTAGGAAGTATTATTATTATTTTGTCAACATGAATAACATAATTATAGTGAGATTCACTATCAGTACTTAGCCTACTGTCAGCTCACCTCCTAACATCAATCCTATTCAACCAATTCTGACAGATTAGAGTGAATCTCACTATGATTACTCAGTCATGAGTTATTAGTCAGATAACATTATGGAGTGATAAATTACTGAAATTATTAATTAAATAAATTGTTATATTGTCATAAAGTCGTCTTCAAATCTTGAAAAGAGGAATAAAGCTGGTATCTAAAAATACACCAATTTCACGTGTCGTATGATACCAAGTGTTTATTTTCCTAGAATTAATAGTTCAATTTTAGTAAGTCACGCATGAATGTATGACCTAGAGCGAGATAAGTTTTCGAAATTAAATATTCTTTGAGTTCGGTTCTCTAAATATTGTCCGGTCGTTCGTTGATAACGGTTGAATGTTCAATTATAATTCTTCTGCATTGGAACATCGATGCTGTCAGAATGAAATTATTAAATAACTCAATTAGCGCAAACTGTCAGCCGCCTGTTATCAAACGTTTTAATTAATTTGTGATTAGGTGCTGCTGAATTTTGTTTCGAATGAATTGATAGGATCTGGAACACAAGAACGGGACAGTTGCATACATTGCAATCATGTCAGAATTCATTTTCCGAATTTGTTACATTTCAAACCCTGTCTTGCATGAAACCCGTTCATAATATTTCATTTGCAGAAGATATCGTCCCTATAGTGTGATTCACATGTCAGAATTCCTATAAATAGGTAACAACAATGATTCTTCCCGTTTGACCAATGCTGACAGAATAGTTTGAATGTATATTTTTGCTAAATATCTGACCTGGATCAGAATTACTTTGTAACAGACGAATTATTCCATTATTATTTCATTTGAATTTAGTATTCAACTGAATTCCGGAGTTTGATTCGATTTGATTTACTATTGCTTTGGAAAATGATTTTCAGGTTTCAGATGAAATAGTCAAAAATAAGTTATTTTAATTTTATCAATAATTGATATTTTTATAGAAATATGGAATTATTCTCTCCCAATTTACCTCTGCAGTTTTACCACTTTAATAATGTAACATCGATGTTTTTATTGTGGTCACAATAAAAACGTGAGTGTTGATTTTTTTCTCATAAAAATATTTTTCTTCAACGTTATAAAATAGAGAAACGAAGTATGGTAGTATATAGTAAAAACCCGCACATATATCAACCCAGAGAAAACTTAAACACAAGAGAAAGTAATATTGTTTTATTCTATGCTGAAACCTTTTGAATTTATTCACATTCAAAGATATAAATAAATCATGCAGAAATAAAATAAATGGGAAGGAAATTAAATTTCCTACATTGGAAATCTATGAAGATCTAAACTACCAAATTTCACTCTTTCAAGTTGTTAATCACCTAAACTCACATATTTTTAACACTCTCCACAGTAAATGTTTATCTGTCAAATTTTTTATATAGGTAGGCTACTCATTATGATTTGTATGATTTTTTTAGTATATTTAAATGATAATATCTTGAAACGGTTTGAGATATCAAAGTGCGGTTCTCACCATTAATTTTTTCTTGAAATTCTGTATCGAAATAATGTATCATATTTTGACCACCATCCCACCTAAGAAATAAAGACGGATTGAAAATGGCGGATCCAAAATGACTGAACAAAATTTTAAAGCGACAGAATAAGGTATAGCCTAGTTTTTTGATTCGGATAGAATCCCCAGTGAAACCCACTTTTGAATTATCCTTGTAAAGAAATATCAAGTTGTTTCCATAATTTTCACCAACTCTGTAGCTTAGTATAGTGATGGAGCTCTTCCGTTTCTCCACTAGCCAGTAGATTACAGCAGCCTACTTTTCCTATTTTTCATTTTTGAGCTCATAGTTGTAAACTCACTATATACCATGAAGGGATTCTAGTATCACAAGAATTAATCAATAAATAAATAGGAAATTATTTTATAAAGAATATAACTCTAGATATATAGATATTTTTATATGGTTTGATTTTTTTGTATTCGTTGATAATATTTGAATAATTAATATAATTATTCTTTGCCACATCAAACACTGTGAGTGATTTTTTTCACTTTAAAGTTATAAAAAATACAATAGTAATTAATAACTTATATAAGCAAGGTTTTTTTGGGAATACATTTGTAATGAAAATCAGGAATTTCATTGAAAATGTTTGTTAATTTATCAAATAATCTGATCTGCAATCTTCATTATTGTTAATTGATCATAATTTTTAGTATTCAAAGTACTGTACCGTACGGTAGTATTGTAATTCTATCAAGTAACAAAGGTGCCTTACTTCAAATTGCAATGAAACATAATAAGATGTTCGTTCAGTTGATTTGATTCTTGATCTAAAATATTTTTCTTAAAGATGATAAATCCCTGGCACAAACATTTTATTCCAGCAATTAAATCTATGATTTCATGTACGTTTAACGGTAGCTCTATAGTGAAAATAATTAACGGAATAAGATGTAGAACATATTAAAACGAAATAGAAAATAAATTGATAAATTATATAAACATATAAAAGCGAAGTTAATGAAAACGAAGAATAGCCTATCTTTATTAGCTATTCAGTCTTGCATCAGGGGATACTACTAAGTTCATTATTATCGAAAACAGTTGAAATTAAGTAGGCTTATCACAATTTCAAGTACCTAACTTACAGTATTAGAAACTGTAGAATACTACTAAGTCACTCGGGGGCTGAAAAAATTTACCAATTCATTCCAGGATCTAAACGACTTATTCATAATGCCGTGTTACCAATTTCTCCTAAATCGGTTGGATAGCATTTTCCACCTATTAACCTAAGGAAAATTATCGGCTCCAACGTAATAGATTCTTGATAAACTATGAATGGATCTATCGCATATGAATGAGAAATCCAGTTTTCAGAGCAAACCAACTTATAATCTTCAGAAGAATTTTGGCAATATACAACACAAATCTACAAAGAACAATACCTTACACACTTAAGCATCTAAAATCATTACGAGCTAAATACTTATCCACTTATGTAGTTGAAAAAACAATGGCTATAGGCTTGTAAACACAAGAAAAAATTATAGACAAAAATTAGAACACTATAAACTGTTCAAAACTCAATTTAAAACATTAAACTTTCAATTAAATAGAAAAATATTCAGAGAGCACAAAACACTTTTCAGTAGCCAGCCACCATTTTTTAGAGAAGGAGGAAGCCTCCTAGTAAAGAGCAAAGACACCTCAAACCAGTGACGACTTCACGGACACGTCACCAAAAAATTATAAATTACAAGTTTAGAATTCACATTTTACATTTGTTCTCAATAAAACTTTATTTCGAAACTGTTATTTTAATTTTATATATCCTCTATATGATCTGTTAATTCTGTTAACTCTGTTTACAGAGTTTGTTTTTTCGGTGATACCATGGAACAAGCAACACAATTATTTATGATAAATTCTCAGTCAAAAAGTTGTCCGTATATTGATTACTCTGATATTTACTATAAAGTTTTATAGATCTCGAATTGAAGATTCGATTCCAATCGAGAAAAAATGTAATATTACAATAACTTAGTCCTTGATCAAATCTGTGAGAGGAGATATTTATTTATCTATTCATTCATAGACAATACATACAATGCGAATAAAAACAAGACACAAAAGGCATATAGAACAAAGAACTGATATGAAGTTTTGTCTAGATGCAACTAACAGTTTTGATTATTTGCATGGATGTGTTTTAATTAAATAATAAATAAAATAAATAAATAAATAAATAAAATGTTTATTTCCCAAAAAAACTAAAACTACAACATCAATTACACAAAATATTAGATAAATTACAATATTACATACAATAGTTAGTTACAAAAAAATTCTTATAATGTGTCCTCTACTTGTTTAGTTTTTTGTGTGTGGAAATTTACCTACTCCACTATGGCGTACCATGTTCTAGAGTAGGTTTTGTTGTTTTTTTGTGTGTATTATTAATTAGTTAGTGTTTAGTAAGTCATTAGGTGGTTAGTTGTTATTTGAAATAATGTTTTCTATGTTCTGTCTTCCTTTGCTCATCAACCAATTGTGTACTATTGTTTTGAACTTTCTAGGATGATTAATCTGCTTAAAGTTTGCAGGAAGTAGATTATATAATTTTGGTGCTAAATGATTGAAATGTCTCTGGTATAGTGCCTTCCTTGCAACACTAGTGATGAGAAGATTCCTGTATCTGGTGTTGTGGTTGTGGTTTCTGGTTTGAAATGTTGTTGGGTTCTTGTGTAATCTGCATAGTATCTCCTTGGAGTAAAGCTGTCTTGGATCCATCACATCAAACTCATTGAATAGCTGGTCTGATGAATAGCGTGGAGGCTTCTGGTTGATGACCCTCATGATCAGCTTCTGTACCCTGAGGAGCGGTTCGATGTGCAAGAAGCTTGCACCTCCCCATCCACAATCCCATACAGCATGAGGGACTGAGCTAGAGAGAAGTAGATAACTCTTAGACATCCCTTGTCGACCAGTGTCCTCAGAATCCTGAATCTGCAGATAGTCTTCCTTAGTCTCCCGCATAATTCATTGAGATGATGATCCCAGCGCAGAAAAGAGTCCATTGTAACTCCCAGGTATTTCTGTGACTGTTTCCTGCGAACTGTGTATGAAGTGTTATTCCGTTGATTCTTGATTACTATCTCATCTCCTGTTGGCTGTCCATGTTGAGTCGCCGAAAAGGTCAGAAAGAAGGTTTTCTCATGGTTCAATGTTAGCAGATTTTCACTCAACCAGCGAGACACCCTCTGAAGTCCAGTCTCGGTTTCTCTCCAGGTCATCTCCCAGGTCGGTTCAGAGAACAGTAGAACAGTATCATCTGCAAAGGTGGTGATTGATCCATTAATTTCCATGTTGCATAATGGGTTTATGTAGAGAAGAAAAAGAATTGGTCCTAGTACTGTTCCTTTTGTGGCACTCCAAACTTTACAGTCAGCTTGTTGCTTATACATCCATTGACTTTGACACATTGTGTTCGGTTTGATAGGTAGCTCCTGAAAAGATTCCATGCGACTCCTCTTATTCCATAGTTATCAAGCCTTGAAAGAAGAATGTCATGTGACACCGTATCAAAAGCCTTCTTTAAATCTAAGAATACTGCCAATGGTTTCTCTTCAGTGTTTATTTTATCGGCAATCTGAGTGGTCACATAGTGGATAGCATCATTTGTACTGCGACTAGATCTAAAACCATATTGGTTTGACGATAGAAGATTATTTTTTTCAAGAAAGCTGATCAGTCTTGTTTTTATACACTTTTCAAAAATTTTTGATAATGTACTTAGTAATGATATGGGTCTGTAGCAATTCATATCTTTCTTATCTCCTGTTTTGAAGATTGGACAAATGACAGCTTCCTTAAGACACTGTGGAAAAACACCTTCCTCAAAAATTTTGTTTGCAATATGTGTTAAAGGCTTGGCAAGTATCGTATTATTCTGTTTGAAAAAATCTGGTTTTAAATTATCGAGTCCAGGTGCACTATTAGCTTTAAGACTATTAATGATTTTTATCATTTCGTCCTCACTGACAGGTGTAAAGAATAATGACCGGCAGACTATCTGATCAGCTGCCGCATGCTCATCTGCGCCATTACAATCGCTATTTAGAATGTCCTGGGCCAGTTTTATCAGTATAGAATACTGGGTCAATTATCAGTATCGAATGATAAAATAATAATAATATATTTGATAGTTATCAATAAATAATCTTAAAACATCACAAAATGATTCAGCATTATTATTAGGTAATTTTAATAAATAGAAGTGATATAGGTATTCCGAGCTAGATTCAACTTGGAATTTTATTTTGGAATTTCTCCCAGAGGTTCTAAATCTGTGAATATTCATCTTACATAATTATTATTACTTCCGTTACCGTATTCCAGTTGGCTCTCCAAGGTTCTATTCCACTTATAATTATTGAATACGGTACAGTACGGTATTAGCCTATGAATAATATTTTTTATTGGATTAAAATACTGGGTTTTGTAATTGTATTAACATGGAAAAGAATAGAATCTTGAAAAATGTACGGTACTCTTCTTCTTCTTTGACTCAATTGGATTAACACCCCCAGAACAATGCTAAGAGAACTCTGATTTTAGGCGCACCTTTGGTGATTTCTAATTAGTTCCTAGTGTAGGTCTAGAGGACAAACTTTCCAATTTGAATCTGGTTCTGTATATTTTTAGTTAAATTGACTGATGTGAGTTTGTAGGGTGTAAGTCTTTATTGAAAGCCTTTTTATTTTGCATACATGATACTTCATGTGAAGCCTTCACTGTTAAAATCAAATTCAAAGGCACTACTATGAAAAAATTCTATGAACATCATCAATATTCGCTCATTTACTGATAATATATATCATTAAAATTCCCCAGGTAAAACAACAATAAGAGCCCCCAATAAAACCTACTGTCGAAAATATGAATAGTGAGTTGTTTTTTTTCTGGCTCTAAATTTTGTCAAATTATGCAAAAATGTTCCAATTAATGGTGATTTGAGTGTGATATTTTTGTTTTTTATTCTGTTTTCAACCATCAGAATTCAAAATTCTTAGTTTTTGTTGTTTTTTTTTAGTGAAAATAGACCAAATTTTAGAAAAGTGAAACCATAACCCTATCTCGGACTTTTAAAATGTTATCTAAATTTGGGAGAAAATTGGTACAAGGAGTATCCTTAGTTTTTCTCTCCCAATCAGTACTACTTTGTAAAAATTATAAATCAATGAATGAAATAAAATAAATAAAAAAATCAACCTTGTAAAAGAAATATTAAGTATATTCAGCAACCCTGCATGTAGACTATACTGTTGTTCAGCATCCTCTCTCTCAGAAGGCACACAGATTGCATGGCAATCTGGGTAACATTTGGCCAACCAATGAGATAAAAATATTAATGAAATAACATTGATTATTATAAATTTTAAATGCATATTGGACCAACCAAACTCATATCCATGAGTTGCAGTCATAATCATTAGTAGGCCTAAAGTTTCAATCATTCAGATTTCAGAAAGGTTTTATAATCAAATAATATTCTGTAGCCTTTTTTAGCCTACTTTTCAACTCTGAACTCCTAATTAATAGTAGCTTTAATAAGACTAATCATTATCTTATAATATTTAATCAGAATACGAGGAACCATTAATACACTTTGAAAACTGAGGTGAATGATATTACGGTACATGTTTATTCAATTTATTACAATAATTTTGAGTTTACCATTTTTATAAGTGTGCTAAAGCTTATCAAAATAGAAAGCCTACTACTGTGAATTTCTAAGAAAATGATAATATTAGCATGCAAAGTAGAAAATGAATAATAAACTCATATGGGTTACAATGAACTTATCAAGCTGAGATTCATTTATAGCCTATTTGGACAAACTCTTTTCTTGATATCTACAGTAGCAAATTTATTTACTAGTAGTCTAGAGTCCTAATTATACTTGGCAAAAGTACTGTATAACACAGTACCGGTAGGCTATAGTGAACAAATACTAATAAGGTAAACGTAATTACACAATAAATGAATAAATACATTGAGATGATGAATCTCAACTTTCCATCAATAGAAAGATACAGTGTTCAGACGGGAATAAAAGTGATCTTGCATGTATTCAAATGCTGATGTTGAAAAAATAAGTGATAATAATAAGTACTAGGTAAAGATGAAGAATGGTGATTCTTATTATAAGCAGAATTTAAGATCAATATTGCTATCATCTACCCTATGAAGACTTCAGCAATAATATTGACAACTGGAAAATATAGTAGGATAATAATGTATTCAGATCAGTAAATAGATAGCTCATAGAAATAGGGTGTATTTATCATTAACGTCATTGATGAGTGATAATGAATTCTGAAAGAATTCGCAATACCAATCAATATGCATTTTTCTACCATCAATACTAGTATAAAATTATTATGTTGTATGATTGAATATCATGTATTGTCTCTTACAACTTATTGTATGTTATTGTTACTTCATCTGTCGGTAATAAAATATACTTTGATGATTGATATCATTCCTATGATTAAGTCACAACTTGAACTTTTCTTAGCGAATTCATTATGGATAATAGAACCTTTTAATTTTCCTTTCAACTTCAGTTGACAGACTTTTTAAAATAATGCAGGGGTACTGCACTAGGTACTAACTAGATAGTTCAGCTGTGTCGATATCATTTTTCCCCTAGAGCCCATTATATATAGGTAGGTTTAGAATTTATCCAGACATCATGGTCAAAACTAATGCCAAGACATCTTGGCATTAATAGGAGAATTTCAAACTAAACCTTAAAGACACTAATATTCCAGCATAGAACCAAGCAATAATAGAAGTTTGTCTATTCTGGTGATATTATGCTGTTATTTATATAAAGTTAACTGCATTTTGCAATGTGTAGGCTACTTTAATGAATTTGAAATTATTCTATAAGATTTCTTTCGAAATAATATATTATTGTGGTTCATGATGCTTATCAGAGTTACTCTGAGGTTATGATTTTTGAACTGTGTAACTTGTAGGATTATATTAGGCCTACTTGGATCTGGGAGGGAAAAAGCCAAAGTATTATCTTTCTCTCCTAAATGTTATTTACATCTAATTCAAATTCAAGTTCAAATTATTTATTTGCAGTTTCATTCTTTTACAATATTATTTACAACGACATTGTAAAGAATTTCTGCATTGTCACAATTCTTCATATATTCAATTATATAAATCACAAATTTATAAAATACATAATAAGACACTAGAGAAGTTTAATAACTATTATGAGGCTACAAGTTTTAGATTTGAATCCAATCAAGCCTTGTGTCTAGATAGGTTGGAGTTGGATCCGAGGGAGGAAAGCGGTAAAAATGTTAAAATCATCAGTCATTAATCTAAAAACTCGCGAATCGAGTAATAAGCTCTATTTGTCAAATACTCTAAGATATTCTTCTTAAATTGAAACTTGGAATTGAAAACTTTAGTTTCGCTTGGAAGTTTGTTGAAGAATTTTATTGCTCTATATAGTGCTCCTTTTTCAAATTTAGTTGTTCTATGCATTGGGTAGTATAATAAGTTATGTGCTCTTGTTTCTCTTGCTGTTTCATTCCTTTTGTTCAGTATATTGAGGTTTCTGAATGCTAACATGAGTATTGAGTAAATAAATAAACTGAGGGAATGGTGAGAATTTTTTTATTCTTGAAGATGTCTCTACATGGGTGTCTCCATCTCAAATTAAAAATTCGCCGAATAATATTTTTCTGAGCTTTAAATATTTTATCTAATTGAGACGATGCACCCCAAAATACAATCCCGTACTTTACTAAACTCTCGAAGTAGCCTCTGTAGACGTCCAGTAAGACACCCAGACTGCATGTATCCTTTAAAACATTTATTGCATACGATGCAGAACTGAGCCTTATTTTCATGAGTTGCTCGGCATGTGTATTCCATGTTAAAGGATTCGTCTATAATAACACCAAGGAATCTTGTATCAGAGTTGAATGAGATACTGGAATTCGTAGCATTCAGTTGAGAATTTCTCAATGGTCTTATATTCTAGATCTCAATGATCTAGTGTTATTTGTACAAAACAATGAATGGAGAATCTCTCATAACAATTTCATAGTTGGCTTGCTTTCAGATTTTTGTATTATTCTAAATTCATTCTTCATCTTCATTTCACTGGGATCAGTGTTTCAATTTGTTTCTTCCTCTTATTCAGTATGAGGATTAAACAATCCATGCAAATTGGATGTAATGATAAAATAATACTCAATCCATACAGCTTAATTGTACATTATAATTTTTACTATTTAGGAATGAAACTATTCATATTATTATTTAATTAATCAATTTTATGTGAGAAATATAGCTTATTTGGACTGATTGTAATTCATTGCATTTGTGATGTATAGTTGAAATGTTTGTACTTTGTGTAAATAAATTTGAATTCGAATTGTGTATCCATACACATATAATTATACACCATATACACATAATACTTTGCCACTATTAATAACTGCATATTCTTTGTCATAAGTCTTGTGAAAGAGTGGACCCTTTTTCCCATGGTAATTTTGCATTCAATAAATAAATATACAATAGGTACTTGAAAAAGTTTCAATAAGAAGTGAGTTTTTTTTTTTGTTTTTTACAATGAATAATCAGGCTACCCGGTGTTGCAAGTAAAGAGTGGAAACATAGTGGAGCGGCGAAGGTAGCTTCAAGCTTGAGAATGTTGAAATGTTGTATAAATACATGTATTTATATGGGTCAAAACATACTGCTCTACTATATGCGCCACCATTTAAATACATGCATTCTACATTAAACACTCCCAAGCATGAATAAGCTACCTTCGCCGCTCTACTATTTGGTTTTATTCTCTAAGAGTTGTGTGTTGAATCTTGGTACTTATTGAGGCTTCGCTGTTGAAAATGTACTCTCTAGATATCCCCCATAAATATTGTTCAAATTTGAAGAACATTCAGATCTAGAGTGGAGCTGACAAGTTCTAAAATGAAAATATGTACCCGAATAGCAGGTGACGAGTATCCTACTTTTATTATTTGTAATATTAAATACCAGGTATTTGTTAGAACCCTATACGAGGAATAATCACACTAATCAACCATTAAATATATTGACTTTACCAGCAATGTCATTCTGGAATCGGCCATGATGATGAGGAGGAAGCCTGAATTGTTTGTGAGGAATGAGGAAATCCATTTGCATAACACTCACCAAACACGGATGATCCACGTGGAGCAGGTGACATCAACCCTAGCCAGGAATGGACCTAAATTTCTCAGCTCAAAAATATACAAGGTTCCGGCTAGCATTAGAAGCATAGAGAGAGGACAGATTCAAGAGAGCATTGAAGAGCTATCTGTTAGCCAATCCATACTACTCGGTAGAAGAGTGACGACCACGACGCAGCAGCGTTTCCAGTAGGATAACAAACTACAAGTATCTAGTAACCAACTTCAGAATAACTGAAAAATTCTTGAATGTTTTCCTTTTGTATCAGAAGCTAAGATATTGTTCCCAAGCTTGATGAAAAATGTTTCATGATGAGTTACTAGGAAACTGTAAATGGTATAGGGTCAATATTATTCTTTTCAATTTCTTATTTTTTCAATAAATTCATTTTGTCTTTATAATAATATTTATATACAGTTTTCCACATTTCAATTATTAACTCATTTAAAATAGTATAAAATTATAGCCGAATCACTACGTCAGAAAGTATAGCCTACTAATATTAAAATTTAAGGAGTACTATTTTTCAAATTATTACGGTCACACTGCTTGTCTTAATAAGGTAACGGTCACAACATAGTGGAGTGGCGAAGGCAGAGTCATGAAGGAGCCTACTATAGATTAGTTTTTTCTATTTAAGTAGAGGGTAGCAGCAAAGTTGAAGTTGCAGAAAGTGTTAAAGATAATGCTTGAATTAGGTTCATGCCGTAATTATAAACCTATAGCATAATATAATGCCCTATTGTTCAATTGTCGCCACTGTTGTTCAATTGTGCCCTGGAATATATAATGAGAGAATGGTATAAGATTAATCCAAAAAATATCAAAGTTGGAACTTCTAGAGATAATATAAATTTGAACTGCTTGGGATTTGCTGATGACCTTGCACTGCTTGCTAACAATATTCAAGAAACAAAGAAACAAATAAATACACTACAGACTATTTCTCAGAAGATTGGCCTTAAAATATCTTTTGAAAAAACATAACTCATGCTAACTGATCCACCTCTTGCAAAGAAAATCTGTATAGGAGACCAAGAAATAAAGATTGTAGACAGTTTCAAATATCTAGGTGAAATCATAACCTACAATCTCAATGAGAATCGAACGTGGGACAGTAGACTGAATAAGTTGAGAAGAGCACAGTATGCCACAAAGAAGAACACTTACAACAAGAAATCACTATCAATAGCCACAAAATTGAAGCATTACAAGACAGTCACTCAACCGGTAATAACTTACGCAAGTGAAACCATCTTTAAAACTACCAATACCATCGCAATAGACAAATTACTAAAAATCGAAAGAAGAATCATCAGAACCTGTATTAACAAGAACTATCAAGTAGATGGACACTGGAGATTAGCTTCCAACAAAACTGTTTACAAAGAAATTGAACCTGTCACAAGTACAATAAAAAAAAAGCGAATATCTTTCTTCGGTCACCTGATTAGAGCTTCGGAGGACAGACTAAGCAGAAGAATTATTGAAAAGTTGTGGAAAAGTAAAACAAATTTAAAATGGATTGACGAACTCAAGGAGGATATGAGAGAGTTGAATATAACATTCGAAGATTTGAAGAACAAGTCGGACAACATCAGAATCCTGAAGGACAAACAGACCAGACTGCAGATCAAAGTCAGACACAGAATGGGAAGAGTGATTTCGGACGAGGAAAGGAAATTAATTTCTGAACGAATGAAGAAATATTGGGCTGAGAGAGGACGGAGTAAAGGTGGAAGATACTGACTACAGTGGTCCAATGAAGGCCATAAAATAATAATAATAATAATAATGCCCTATTAAAAAAATAATGTTTGGAAAATTCAATAAAACAAGCATTATCTTCATCACTCTTGAATATACCATTTTCATAATAGGCTAATAATCAGCCTATTATAAAATTCAACAATAATTAGGCTATTTTTATACCATGTGTGAATTAATAATGACTAATAACTGCTAAGGTAGGGTACTACACTGTATATGAAATTTGCAGCTTCAGTGCCTAAATTGTTGGATTAATAATATTAAATTTTTGTGGCTTATGAAAATAAGAATCTTTTAGATATGTTTTGTTTGTTGTTTCAATTTTTGCAACTTGAATAATAATTTTTAGATGTTCAATTCAATATTTACAGAGTTGCGCAGTTTATTTTTTCAAATCAAATTATGAAAGACGACGCTTATTTGATTACTGATAAGATGTTTTGCTTTTAGAATGAGAAAGGTATTACTGTTTAAAAGTATGTTGTGGAAAGTTCTCCTTCATTTTTTAAAATCCTAGATTATTTTTACGTCGCCAAAGTTGATATAACCTTGTCCATGAGATTGATTCTATGTTAGAAGTTGAAACAAAAAATTGTAATCGCGCCAACTCCTTTGTTATTTTTTATCATATTGAAATGCTTTTCAAAGTCTTCATTTATAGAAGCGTAATATATTATTTCGATTTAAAAGTTGCATCGGGTAATTTTTTATTAATTAGTTGACGTTATTCATTGTTCAAGGCCAACTTTTAAAGCAGTAAATTGGAGTATTTAACTGTAAAATTCTTGATTGACAGTTCAATAATTTATTATCAGTCAATATACCTTTACCTACGTTTCATTTACAATAGGCTGTTAATTTTACATAGGCCTACTGATGAATCTGTTTACTAAACTATTTTAATTATAAGAATGCTATGGAAGCTTTGCTATTAGTAGCCTACAAATGTTAGACTAAAATAGTAGCCTAATTATAACAAACTATAGACTAAAATAGTAGCCTAATAATTATTATTGATTAGACGCTTGAACATAATTAATCAAAATACCAACTTGTTTCTCTCCAGACGTTATAAAGCTTTTCAATAGAGCTCTGAAACTTATTAAATGGTCTATATGCTGTACTTATTCATTTGTCTTAAAAATAAAATGGTGTCTAGACCTACAATATCAAACCTCTGTTAAAGTTAATAGATTTTATTATTTCAATTTATTTTGCCTTGTCAAATAGCATGACAAATCGACGCTATAGCATTTGCTAAATGATAGGATCCATTGCATTGTTATTTTTCATTGAAGTCTGTGTCATATTATCTGTCAGGGTTAAAGTTCAGCCAAATCTCGCTTATCAAATTCCATTAATTCCTACTTGCGGTGTAGATTGACGAATTTCTATAGGAGTCAGATTAGGTAGAGATGTTTTGCTTGTCTTCAAAATTCTTCAATTTTCTCTTATTTGCACGATTTGTTGTCACAAATTGAGATACACTCAGACATCAACTGTACTTCAGTAACTTCGTAG
Organism: Nilaparvata lugens; assembly: GCF_014356525.2. NCBI lineage: Eukaryota > Metazoa > Arthropoda > Insecta > Hemiptera > Delphacidae > Nilaparvata > Nilaparvata lugens. Next base: position 23,869,869 of record NC_052505.1, read on the forward strand.
ACAGTAACTTCGTTACTCAGACATCAACTACTTTCATCAAATTAACTTGATGTATTAATTTTCAGATGTTTTATTGATATTGTTATCTTTCTTGTTTTACTCTTTTAAAGAGTGCATTTACGTCTTTGTAAAGTTCTATAATAAAATAACTACCGCATTTGTAATGTCCCACCTCTTGAACTAAGGATCTAGAGGATTATAAAACAAAACTCCAAACCATGAACTCCAAAACAAAACAGAGTGCCGTGCAGGATATAAAGTTGCTTTTGTCGTAGAGGTAACCTTGGTGGTTGAAGATTGGGGTTTTCTGTTTGTAATTGTTGTTTTTGTAGCAATGTTGAATAAGCTACTTTGGATCAGAATCAATTGTTGACTATATCCTAGGCTTCACAATCCAAGGTTTTTTATCGTATAATCAGGTCATAATAATTATTGTTGAACAAAGGAAAATGAAAACTTCATGAAACAGAAATTCTAGGTTGGGCAATGAAGTATGGTAAAATAAAAATTACTGTATTAGTTGCATAGCCTACTCATTTTTGAACGAAACTCAAACTATTTTTTCCAGTATGTACCTTGAATGTTGCCATTTAGGTAATTGAAGAGGAAAGAATTGTAGTAAAAATGATTATTTATGAAGAAAAAATATGTAAAATGACGCCTGTTTTTGTACTATAGACGTTGTGTGAAGTTGATGACAGTGTCGTGCAAGATATAAAGTCGTATTTGCCGTAGAAGGAACCTTGGTGGTTGAAGATTGGGGTTTCCGAGGTTTTGTAAATTGGGTTTTTGTAGCAATGTTGAATAATTGACTGTGGCATTAGTCAAAATTTCATTATTAGCCCTTAAATTTTTGAAAAACATTCACTGTCAATTCAGATTTTTATCTTATAATGATGTGTCATTTTTTCTGCCAATATTGAGATGACATATAAACCTTTAAGCCCTGAGTGAGAAAACAACACAATAAATTCGAGCGATACCAAGTACAACGCTTCAGAGGTATTGACAACTTCTAACAATGTCTACAGAAGTGTATGGACAAACACGGACGCCATTTAACAGATGTTATTTTTCGTACTCAATCAACTTCACTACAACTTTTTCCTTTTCAGTTATTAATATGGGAACATCCAATGTATATACTTGAAGAAAATAATTTTTCGATCGAAGAGAATAATTTAGTTTCGTTCAAAAATGATTATGCAACAGTAATAATTGCAAATTCGCCATTGCCCAACTCTATAATTAGTTAATTACAAACATAGAATTGTTTCGTAAAAATTGTTTGCAAATATCTAGGATTACAATGAGAAATTGTTGCTCATGAAGTCGTTGTATAATTTTTAATTATAGCATTTCCATAATTCTATTATCATTTAGTAACTGCAGAAATTATAGAGCATCTCTGTTGCTTTCCGATGGAATTGATCTTCTTCCTGTGTAATTGATGTAGAATACCAATAGCTTGACAAACTAATCACTTGAAGTATAAACCCAAAATTTATTCCTTCTGCTTTTTAGAGTAATGAACATAATATTAATTAACAAACTCTTATCAGGGAACCAGCATCCTTTTTGTTGCATTTATAGAAAATGTATCATAAAAGATTATCTCCCTCAAAGTCCAGCATAAATGTCTGCATTTTGATTGGTAGGTACATAAGAGTATCGACAGTCTTTGAAATTCTATACTTTAATATATTGTATTTTCTATAGACACTTATTTATTTTCACATTATTCGAACTCATTTTCTGTAGCTTCAGTTCTTCAATCAGTTCTAAGTAAATAATAATTTGTCTGAAAAAAGATGTGGGTTTTTTTTAAATTTCTACTCTACTAATACTAATTAAACCTACTATAAAAATAGTATTACATAATTTACTATAATTATAGTGAATGAAATACATGAGTACTGCAATCACGTACTACTAAATACACTGGAGCTAGTATAGGTCTTAGTACTTCAGTTGGAAACATGTAGTTCCAACGATTGACTCAATACCAATATTCAAATAATATTAAAATACTTCAGCTTCTCCTCATTTTCAAATAATTTTCTCTGTAATTCGGGTTCCAATTATTTGTGCTCTCATTCGCCTCAAATTACTTTTGCTTGTTTGTAAATAGCAATTAATTATTTGTGTAAAAAATGATAATGCTAAAAATTGGTAGCATTATTTCCGTGCTAATAGCGATCAGCAATAATCTAAGTTGTCATTTTTATCAATATTCTTCAATGTCATATTCTTCAACAGCACTTGCAATTATTATACTTGAATTAGTTGGGTTCAATTTCTCTTCTTTTGTTAATGAAAGTGAAACAGTTGCCCATCATTTAAATCAACCACGTAAGTTCATTCATATTCTTGCCTCACTAATTTATTGGAATTAATATTAACAAGTATATTTGATCTCTAAACAATTGAACAAATTGTAATGAGTTTTCTAAAAAAAAAAACATTGATATTCGTTGTCGTTATCCGTTACACTCATGTTCATAAATTACGACATAAGAGTTGTATTTGATAGTGAGCAAACAAAATAAATATTCATATCGTATGAACTGTTGAATTTCACAAAATGTCGTTAATGTTGTCCACTATTGAAAGGAGTGGATCATTTTACTTTAAGATAAACAACAGAACAATTATTATTAAACGAAAATCCAAAATAAATGCTGTAAATCACCCCGAAGACGAAGACTTCTGCTACTGCAATTATTGACGACAGGCTAAACAGCTAGATGGAAATTCGATGAGCGTTACTATTCAAAAATTATGAATGATTTTAAATAAAATTATTGGAAACGAAAAAACAGGTTTATAGCCCTTACTATTCCATTCCCGAATTTTGATTGCATATTAGTCCAAAAGAGGTTATAATTCTTCAGCAGTTTTAAACATTTTGATCCCAAAATAATCACATAAGAATGAATGAATGAATTTAGAATGATAATATAGGAAATTAACTAAAACTTTATGGGGTGATTTACAGCATTTATTTTGGATTTTCGTTTAATAATAATTATCAATTAATTAGCATTTGAATAAATGCAATATCTCAGTAATTTTCATCAAAAGAGAACAAAAATACAAAAAAAATGTTCAATATTCAAAAATTCGATTATTCAAAAATACTAGTATTCAATAATCAATCGCAAGAATCCATGAATTGTTGAATAACCACAAAAGTTTATAACTAAAGTTCAACATGACTAACGTTTGTCAAAAAATGATATTGACAATTTTAAAATTTCCAGTTTTTAATCGGCTAGTTAAATGGTATGCATCCATGAGGGAATACTGCCAGTTTAAAGTGAATCTTTTTACAGACCTGGGTCTCCAATTTGATCCCAATCAATAGTAATCATGACTTTGAGGCATGAAATTTTACGAGTGCATTCTTGTCCAACAATTGATTTTTCCCATGTTCTCCACAAGGGCACTATTGACCCACTCTCAACCTCCCCCCCCCCACTCACGGGCCCGACCTAATGCCATGCGGGTAGATTATCGTTTATCGTTCACCGCTATACGACAAAGAATATGAGCTATTCTGTTCATTTCATCTCGTATTTCTCTCGGCTCAATATGGTGTGAACGTTTCCATGTCTGACTCATCAATTTGATAAAGATCAGACAAAAAGGCTTCCTGTGTTTATCAGTCATTTGTCCTTTGTTGTGGTTGTAGTGTGACTCCAATAGTGATTTTCGTCGAATGAATTGAGCTGGACTTCAAGGAAATATTCGTGTTTCCCTTGAAATTTAATTTTCAAATACGTTCAAGTTAATTTTTCCATATTCCTGAATATAATACTAATACATAGTTTCAAGTTTCACACACACATTTCGTATATTAATCAACAAGAAATTTAATGATAGCGCATCTAGTTCTATACTAGAATTTTCTGATGATTTTTAATAACATTATTCACATAACAAATTCATGGTATCCACCTCTTGAATTTTCTCATCAGTTCTATTCAATATTAAAATTATAATATTTGACTCGAATTATACTCATTATTCCAAATTATTATAATGGAATATGATGAGTACTTGTGTAATACGTATTTAATATTCTGAGTATTCCAACGTGTGAGAAATTTTTTATGCTGTTGGTGCCATACATTTAGGTATATACAATCATTAGGTATCTACAACTCTATTTAATATGATTTTTATAATCATTATAATTATATGGAATGAAATATATTTCACTTATTTTTAAACAACCTCATCTTCTGATTTTGTTGTGTTTCATGCCAATGGGATAGAATTTTTTATTCAACACGATACAGCAATTATTGTAAATTTGAATAACGTCAGAAGAAGCATATATTTTTTAATATAGAAGCTATTTTTTTCATGTTACAAATCTTTGAAGATTACAAAAACCATTAAAATACAAATTTTTATACATATTCCATATTATTTTATGAGTTTCACGATTCATTATTCCATATTAATTCATGAATTCTTCATTTATAAAAATATTTTATAAGTATGTCAATTTCTAGTGGTTATATCATGTATATTTATTTGATATAAATATAATGTTGTTCTGCAAAATTTTTGGAATATCTCATTGGAGACGGAAAGGTTCAATTGTACAAGTCTCACTCAATTTTCAAAAATAATTTCAGTGTCAGAATAATTAAATACAGTCTCGAAAATATAATTGCACTCAGTCAATATTCAATTTGAAAACTCTTTTTGTTCGAACAGTTATCTCTGTGTTCATTGACCCCCTTTCATTGAACTGCTTCAAGATAAATACACTTTCTCATCTTATTTTTTAAAGCTTTTTCTCATTTTTCGTTTTCTTGGACTCATCAATAATGACTTACCTTACGTTGATCTTCTAATGGAAGCAAATGAACAAAGCAAAAATTGGATTTTTTCTTTCGGAACTCATCGAAATTAGTTCGTAAATATCTTATCTTAATTGACTACTTTTGTGGCCAAGCGGCATTGAAATGTTTATTTCTAAAGATAGAAAGTAAAAAAAATTAAATCAAAGTTTCTAAAGTTTTATTGTCAATCAAAGTTTGTTCCCAGAACTTTACCTGATCATACTTTACATATAAATGATGCCTTATTCCAGGAGTTCTTAACAAAACTGTTTTAAGGACTCCCTCATCAAGCCTATATAGTCACAAGGACCACCATCAATACCCAATCCTTAAATTAACCCCATGCTAGCACTCTTATTTCAATGGTTCTGTATCAGAACAATGGTGAAGCAGATAATTTATTGCTAGAACGGTTATTTTTTATTCATCAAATCTAGAAAAATTCTACTATAATATTAAATATTATAGTAGTATTATAATATTAAATATTATATGTAAAAATTTATGCCGATATTTTTACCTTAAAATAAATACAAAGCGGAATGTTTTATATCAATGACTTGTTTGGTGCTCTAAATTTTTAGCTATTCCACTTTGAAACAATTTTAACCTAAAAAGATTAATGGAATCATCACTCTGAATAGAACCAACAATTTTTTAACATTTCTTGTATAATCATCAAATCATGGAACAGCTATATGTGCAAAAATGTACATTGTTTTCACTCTCTATCTCTTTGTTTCCACCTATTTTAACGAGGTCAAATATAAGGAGCCGCTAATTTGAATTCTGATACTGTATATCTTCACTTTTAAAAAAATATTATGTTCAAATAACTTTGCGTAAGATTCTGAATTATTTAAAAATGTTGAGCTTATTTACAATATTCTTCTGCATCTAATCATGATAATACGGGCTTTTTAATGAAATAATAAAGTGATGTTATATTATCAAAAAAATTATAGTTTGATTTTTTTTTAAATCAATCATTCGAAAACAGTATTAAATATAATGTGCAAACGTTTAAACAGAAGGTTTAAGGCTGTGCAAAGGCATATTATTAAAAAAATAAACTTTCTACTCGTGATATGTTTCAAACCTTTTCGATTTGTATATCATCAAGCTATCAAAATGAAAATATCAATTTTTGAAAAAGTTATTCAATTTACCAAAAATAACTCAACTAAAAGTTATTTTTTGTTATTTTTAGTAAATTGGATAACTATCTTAAAAATTGATATTTTCAGAAAATGTTTGTCTTACTAGATCAACAATACTATGAAGAACCTATCCTCTAAATCGCATGGATTTATCTCTTACCGAATTTGAAATGTTCTGTCCCAAAAATTTAAACTTTAGGCGCTCATATCTCAAAAAGTGATGATAGGAAAAAATGTTTTCCTGAGAAAACTTTTTCATTTTGATAGCTTAATGACAAATCGAAAAACTTTGAAAAATATCACGAGTAGAAAGTTTATTTTTAGCCTTAAATATTAGAAATCCAAGGTATTTTATAGGCCTACTTTATATGTTAAATAAATTGATGAAGAATTGAAATTTACATGAAATATTGTATAAAAAATTTTCAACTAAAATTTACTCTTTTACATTGCTAACAAAGAAGAAATATTATAATTGCATTATAATATGCAATGACTATTTCAAATGGATTTTCTGTAAACTTTAACATACGTTTTTCCTTATACAGTTCCTCATTACAAAACACATTCTATAGTGTGCAGTATTATTCATGGAACAAAGTCTCGAATTCTTACGGCTGAAGAATTTAATCATCCCTTATTTGATTGAAATATTTATAGACACCGATAAATGCCTTTCTTTGTCGGTTATATTTTCGCTTATCAATTTCCTTTATTACGCATGACTGCTTAGTCAATGCATTAGTCATAGTTCATTCTGTAATATGTTTGACTATCAGCTAGATAAACGTTAAGCTTTTGTTAGCTCAAATACTGCAACTCAATTGACGATACTACAAACTATTTGATATGAATTATTGTTTTAAACGATTTTATTTTTTGCATTACAACGATGTACGTAGCCTATAGCTCTCGAATTGCGAAAATCAAAATTGATGACGCTTTCAGATCGACATTTTGTCATAAAATTATTTTCATATCAATATTGTATTTGTCCATAAATTTCCTGTGGAATGTGTTTTATCAATTGAAATATTTTTCATCGATTTTTGTTTTAGTTATTTGATATTTTTAATCTCAATGATAAAAACATTATTCTGTTGACATTTCTTGAATTCTATAAAGTCGTCATTCTTGTGTAATTGTCGATATTTATCTCAATCATGCAATGGAATATTCATTTCTGACTGTAGTAATAAAGTTCTGTTTATGTTTTCGTGAATATTCAAATAACTATTTGTAAAAATTATTATTACTTTCCTTGCCCTATTACCATAGGTAAGGAAAGTATTGCTTTCCAAAAAAAATTAAGGTACCCTGATTTCAAGTTTTCTATACGTTTCAAGTCCCCCTGAGTCCAAAAACATGATTTTTGGGTGTTGGTCTGTGTGTGTGTATGTGTGTGTGTGTGTGTATGTGTGTATGTCTGTGAACACGATAACTCCATTCCTAATCAACCGATTAACTTGAAATTTTAAACTTAAGGTCCTTATACCATGAGGATCCGACAATAAGAAATGAATAAAATTCAATTCAAGATGGCGGAAAAAATGGCGGATAATTACTAAAAAACCATGTTTTTCAGGTTTTTCTCGAAAACGGCTCTAACGATTTTCTTCAAATTCATACCATGGATAGCTATTTATAAGCCCTATCAACTGGCATGAGTCTTATTTCTGGAAAAATTTCAGGAGCTCTGTAATATTCTTGAGAAAAATGGCGGATAATGACGAAAAAACCATGTTTTTCACGGTTTTCTCGAAAACGGCTCTAACGATTTTATTCAAATTCATATCATGGATAGCTATTTATAAGCCCTATCAACTGGCATGAGTCTCATTTCTGGAAAAATTTCAGGTGCTCTGTAATATTCTTGAGAAAAATGGCGGATAATGACGAAAAAACCATGTTTTTCACGGTTTTCTCGAAAACGGCTGTAACGATTTTCTTCAAATTTATATCATAGATAGAGCTATCTATAAGCTCCATCAACTGGCATGAGTCTCATTTCTGGGAAAATTTCAGGAGCTCCGTAATATTATTGAGAAAAATGGCGGATAATGACTAAAAACCATGTTTTTCACGATTTTCTCAAAAACGGCTCTAACGATTTTTTCTAAATTCATGCCATGGATAGCTATTTATAAGCCCTATCAACTGGCATGAGTCTCATTTCTGGGAAAATTTCAGAAGCTCTGTAATATTCTTGAGAAAAATGGCGGATAATGACGAAAAAACCATGTTTTTCACGGTTTTCTCGAAAACGGCTGTAACGATTTTCTTCAAATCTATATCATAGATAGCTATCTATAAGCCCTATCAACTGGCATGAGTCTCATTTCTGGGAAAATTTCAGGAGCTCCGTAATATTATTGAGAAAAATGTCGGATAACGACTAAAAACCATGTTTTTCACGATTTTCTCAAAAACGGCTCTAACGATTTATTTCAAATTCATACCCTGTATAGTTATTCATCAGATCTATCAACTGGCATGAGTCTTTTTCCTGGGAAACTAATGGGGGGTCCACCCTATCCTTGAGAAATGGACTTTGTAACCTCCATCTCGTGCATGAGGTAGGTAGGTAGGTAGAGCAGTTTATAAAAAGTACACAGTCATAGTCAAGATATTTCATCTGTAGAACAGCTGTTTTGACGACTTTAAAAAAAAATCATCTAATTTCACAATTTACACGAAGGAAAAAGTACTCTGAAAACAATAATTATATATACACACATACATAGTCTGATCGTAGTTGCAAATAATATGTTGCCGCCAATATTGTCATGATGTGACCCTATTTTATTCCCCCCCCCCCCTAAATTATTGTGACCCCTAAATTATTCTCGTTTGAGAATGAGGCTTACAGTTCAATGAGCAAGGAAAGTTGTGTGAGTGTACCACACCAGATTTTTTAAAAATTTGCAAACCCCCTTCTGTTTATTCTGTAACCCCGTCCTCAGCTGTTCGTCCTCACATTCCGTGGCCGACAGCTGATTGCTCTCACTCACTTCATGCATGTCTCAACATGCATTCCAACCGCCACAACTGCTTCTTCACACGGCGTGGTTCTTTTCAATAGCAACCCTTGTTTGTGAGAGTATCAAACCCTAGTATCCTGACAAGAAATTCCAAGGTTTCACTATAATTGATCCAATTAGGGCCGTTTGCTCAGTAAAAGCTTAAACTGAATTCAATCAGCTTGTGGCTTGGACTCAAAATGATCCACATTATAACGAACGTGACTTGATATGGATTTAATCCAGTTTAAAATTAAATTTAGTTTAAACTGATCCTGTGCAAACGGCACATCTCACATCTATATCTCACCACTGCTCATCCACTAAGCAATTTAGTCAATTCAATCTATTTTTTCCTTCTGAATACAATTTAAAGCAGAAAAGCACTTCACTCACATGGGCTACTTTCTAACAAATTAATAAAAACAATATAAAAAATCTTGTAGTACCCTTTATTTATTTTTTTAATTTTTTTTTTAATAAAGAGTACTACAAATTTTGATATTGTTTTTATTAATTTTAAGCAGTTACATAGAATCTTTAGCAATAAGTATATACAATTCAAGAATCAATACAATATACTAATACAATTAAAATACAGTATAAAACTATACTAAACAATAAAACTCTTAAACTATCACAATTTCATTCTTGCAATCAGCTAGATAAGAGCTTACATAGGCAACAAAGGCCTGTGCGCAAGCTCGAGTTATCATAACAAAATGCGTTACATCTATACAATTATAAAGAGAGATCTCAATTTTTTATTAGAAATCCAAACTACATTTAAATAATTTTTAGGAATGAATCTATAATTCTTATGTATTAAGAAAGGATTAAAAAAAGTAGAATACTAAATTATAAACATTTTATATTTATAAATAATTGATGATTAAAATGGATTAATGAAAAGTAAGGAATAGCGAGGAAGGCTCCAATTTAAATAACAAATACAAATCAGGAAAACAGAACAGACTAGCATGACAAAACAGAAAAAAAAACAAAAATAAATTTTCTCTCTGAAGGCGCCCAAATTGAATTAGACACGCACACCCCCATTAACGATGAGTGAGTGAATATATATTATTTATAATTAATAATATGAATTAATTAATGAAAATGAATAATGAATACTTGAAATTTTCCAAATTACTAATTTATTGAAATAAATTTTCTTTTAAAACTAATTCATGAAAATATTGAGAAACTAGTCCTGGATGTTACACTTTTATGAAATTCCAGTTTACCAGAGACTGATAATGGTATAAGAACCGGATTCAGTCTTTATCATTCTTGATTATAACAATGACAAGTATATTTAGTCAATTCCAACTTATTCATGGTTTTCAAATTTGCAAAGTTTTTCATATGTCAACAGCTATTACGTTGGGTTCACCCTGGTCTACAAGTCTACTCTCAACTATCGCATTATTCTAGTTTTTTCACACAAATCGCTTGATAAATTTTGTTATCCACAGAAGTAACAGCTTATGTTTTCTCATCCAGTCTTTTCTTGTCGGAAAGATTGTAATCGAACAATAATCCTGCTTCTGAATTGTTGTGTGTGAGATTATTCATTGAACAAGTGTTCATGCAGTGGAATAATCTGAAGGTCGTCTGAGTCATCACTATGAACTCGTTCAAGCCGTGCATGTTTTCAATTTCTATTGATGACATGTTATACAGTTTCAACGTTGAATAGCGTATAATTGTTGCTAACAGCTACCTTTGAACCGATGTGGCTTTTGGTACATTGTGATCATGCTTGGCTTTGCGCTAAACATAAATTTGATAACTGCTATGAGAATATGAATATTAATAGTGCAACATTAAGCTGTTGTCAACGGTTCTATCTTGGAATTATTATTGATCGAAATATTTTAATTTCATTTCATTTCAGTAACATAAAATTAATAACACAATCGATGCAGTCTGATACCGTACAAAAATGAAGAAGAAATTATGTTCAGTCTAGACATACAAGTGTCAATATTCATAGTGGAACATTAGATAAGCTGTTCTATTTTGCAATTATTATTGATCGAAATATTTCAATTTCATTTCATTTCAGTAACATAGAATTAATAACACAATCGATGCAGTCTGATACCGTACAAAAATAAAGAAGAAATTATGTTCAGTCTAGACATACTAGTGTCATTTAATTTGAAGCATCGGTATTCATACAGTAATTACTCAAATTATTTTTATCTAAAATATTATGGATCCTTATCATTCGTTTAATCGATAAATTGATTACATTCACTCACATTCGGCTACTGGAGCGTCTTTGAGCGTCGTGGGCTTAGTTTGCAAAGTACCTCTGTTGACCTTGATTTTCTTTGATGTCCTGATTATTACTTGAATAATTTATTCCAAATATGTCATTTGTGTTTGAACTGTTGGTGTACACTTGAATTATAAATCTCTTTTTGGTCAGAAAACCTCCTTTTCTTATTTTGATGAGTCATTATTATTTTTATTCGTTTGAACATACATTCATGATCATGATAAACAAATTATAAGAATGATTGAAAGAGTAAAACAATGAAATATTTGAATAAAAGTATCAAATCAATTATTCATATTAATTAATCATCATGAATATTTATCGAAGAGAATACTATTTCAGAACTAGTTTTTTACAGAAATCGTTAGGCTACTTATACCTCATGTCCACTTATGTTTTATTTGTTCATCTATACTCCTTTATTCATTTTATCCCTTAAACAAATTATAAGAATGATTGAAAGAGTAAAATAATGAAATATTTGAATAAAAGTATCAAATCAATTATTCATATTAATTAAATCATCATGAATATCTATCGAAGAGAATACTATTTCAGAACTAGTTTTTTACAAAAATCGGTAGGCTACTTATACCTCCATGTCCACTTATGTTTTATTTGTTCATCTATACTCCTTTATTCATTTTATCCTTTAAATAGCTAATAGCTTAATGGGTGTTAACTGTTTTTATTGAAATAAACAAATTGGAAATTGAAATTCTATCTTCACATTGCGGCTCTTGATTATTCATTTATTTGTTTATTCACTTATTTATTCATTTACTTATCTATTTGAGTTACATATGAGAGCAGAATGAGCAGAATGATTTTATTCGACATTTCACACATTTTGAGCACAAGGATAATATCCCATAATTGCTCTCTTAACACAATACAAGTAAAATAATTGGAAATGCAATATTTGATACAAATATTGAAAGCAAAAAAAAGTTTTTACGAAGTCTTTCTGAAAAATATACATTACAGAATATTAAAACACAACTTTAGATAGCAGAAAAAATAAATACAGCAAATAATAAAATGAAAATATGAAAATGAAATGAAAAATAAAAAGTTTCTACAATTATACAGAACTCATTCTGAGAAGAAAGACAAAAAAATAGTAACGAGAGGAAATAATTGAACACACAACTTCAAGGAGTAGTAAAAAACAAAGAGATCACTGTCACAGAAGACTTTCTCCAATCAAACTCCAACCATCAAAGAGGGATTGACATCAGCAACCCAATCAGATTTTAATATTATATTATACGATTCGTCTTTTTATGTATATGATTAATCTGATTTTGTTGCGATTTTACAGTAAGTTTTGCTTCAATTTCAGGTTACTGTGTGCCGACACAGAAACCCGAAGGTAAAGTCGCACCTGAAGTGGTCCTGGAAAACTTTTCGAAGCTCTGTAACAAAGGACCCGAAGTTTGGTGCCAAAATCCTCTGTAAGTACATTATTTTTGAAGAGCTATTGATTCTTAACTCTATTAAATAATAATAATAATAATATCGAGTGGCCTGGCTGGCTCAGGTCTGGTGTCAGAGTTTTCAGGTCGCAACTGATCAATTTAAGGGCCCCTGACATGACCTAACGACTGCTTTTTAGGCAGCCGGGACCTACGACTTAACGTGTACATCCGAAACTCTAGTAGTATTCATGTCTAGTGTGAGATTCACGTTGGACTGTCATAATTGGTGCTATTTATGAGGAATGTTAATCTTGGAGTGAATCTCACTAAGCTTGAAATGGTGAACCGTGAAATGAAGTCATCCCACCAAACCAATCAACCAATCTAACGCAATGACGTCATTTTACGATGGTCAAATTCAATATGTGTTCTTATGCAACTGGCCCTCAGATTTCAACAGTTTTTGACAATCTGAAACTGAAAGTAATTTTGTAGAAAATAGAATTGTAATATGCATTTATATTGTATACCAAATACATAGCTATTGGTATTATAGAGCAGTGGGGAAAGTAGTAATATGAGAAGCAGTGTCCAAATATATTTAATTCTCTTCTTTTCAAGAGTCTATTATAAGATTAGTGATGCAATGAAAGGTTTTCTAAGACTTCACTGACGGTTTACTAAGGACCATATGCATCATATACGTTTAACGCTAAACCACGTTCACTTGTAGATATGGTTGTATTTATCTCAATGTGTTTCATACGGGGTTAAAACGAACCCCCGTCATTTCTCAGTTTAAACCGAGTATCTGCTTATGGGCCTAAGGAAAATCATCCTTTGTTATTGCATGCTCGTTGTGATCTTGAATCATTTTTCACTCTGTCAAAGTAGATAAGTATAATTAAATAGAAAAAGTAAATCCTAATATAAGTAAAGAATGGAAAGTAGATTTGGAATCTTCTCTGTCCTGAAAATTGGAATTCTGAAATATATGGAATTTAATTTTCATATGGAGTTACCCCTTTTTAGTGGTTCAAATTTCATAGTGTAAGGCATAAAATTAATTTAAAAAGCATGACTATACAAGAAAGTAACTTCTGAAGTCGTTCTATTATTCAACCTAATTAGTTGAATGTGTTAGGCTTGTTTTGTAAGCTGTACAATCTCAGTAATTCATTTCTGTTTCAAAATCTAGAAGTCTTTTGGTAGAATTAAGTCAATATCGTCCGGAACTTATAATGATTTTTTTCTACAACTGCGCGTAAAAAAAGAATTTACATACTCAATTTTCCTCATAAAACAGCTTATTTCCGAGAAGAATCTACTTTTTCGCTCGCAATTTATTCGCGCATGCGCAGAAGAGTTTCTTTACGCTCGCCAGTCAGCTGATGGTAAGCAGCTCGCCAAAAGGTCAGATCTTAACCTAAAAAGTCGGTAATTGTAACTCCGCCGATATAAGTAATTTAACAGGTTTGGGCAGTTGTAGAAAAAATTTTGTATGTAATTCGCGCGTAAATGCTTCTTTATCGCTCTTGCAAAATTATCACGTTCCGCTTCGCGTCGCGTGATAACTGTTTTGCGCGAGCGATGAAGTCGCGCATTACGCTCTTAATACATAAATAGCTATTGTGAGCTATGTGATCCCAGTAAGCTCAATCCATTTCTGTTTAATAATTTTCCAACTTTTGATGTTATTTTATAAAATTCCACCGTAAAATTGCGTTGAAATTAATGAAATCTATCGATGGATTCAGACTTGTTAGTAATTTATTGATCTTTAAAACTACTTACAAATTATTTCGATGAATCCTATAACAAAAATTCTAAAACTCACATGATGTAACAAAAATCACTTGTATATTGTAAAATTGTCAACTGTAATAAGTGGAGTTGTATTTTCTGACGAAATTCTATAACAGAAATTCTAAAACGTACATGAAGTAACAAAACTGACTTGTTGTATATTGTGAAATTGTGAATTGTAATAAGTGGTGTTGTATATTCTGACGAATTCCATAACAAAAATTCTGAAACTTACATGATGTAACAAAAATGACGTGTTGTATATTGTAAAATTGTGAATTGTAATAAGTGGTGTTGTATATTCTGACAAATTCCTTAACAAAAATTCTAAAACTCACATGATGCAACAAAAATTACTTGTTGTATATTGTAAAATTTTGAATTGCAATAATTGTGTTGTAGGACTGCTAAGCAATGTGGCGCCGTGGATCATTGCATACAGACCGTCTGGGAGAAACAATCATTGGATGTCGATTCGAGCCACTATTGTCAAAGCTGTATGAACTTTGTTATCAACACCAAAGATTTCCTAGCCAAGAATGCCACTGTTGTAAGTTTCAAATAAATTATTGTTTCTTCCTCTTTTTTGTAGACACAATTTTTCATTCAAATACAGTAAAATGACTATTGTGAGATTCACTTTGGACTGTCAGAACTAGTTGAATGGAAAGCAATACTGTTCTTATAAGGTATTGTAATGTTACAGTTTGTTGATTGATTGTTTCGCAATGTCAATAATAATGTATTGATGAATCGATAGTAATATCAATATTGTATATTGATTAATATCGATTTTGGATTACCAAGTAAACAGTTGGTTTGTCTGGTTAAATTTATATGAAATCATTTGTAGTTTTTTGTTTGTTATATTTGAATTTGATTGCAAAACGCTTTAGTCTACCTTCGATGTTTCTGAATCCAATTCTAATAAAGAATAAGTTTCAAAAAAAGAGTAGCGTCTCAGTATACTGATAGTATCACAATACTGACTGTCACTTTCCACACGCTTTCCACTAATTTGATCCCGGCAATTTGAAATTTGGCTTCTTGACAAACTTGACTCAACCTATATAATTCCTTCCTGCATATTATGCAACTTTATCATTCTCCATAGGTTGTATAGTTAATTTACACTGTAGATTCCTAATTGAAATGTGTAACCGTGAAATGAAGTCATCCAACCGAACCAATCAACGAATCTGAGGCAATGACGTCATTTTACGTTGGTTAAATTGAATATTAGTTTTTATGCAACTTGCCCTTGAATTTCAAGAGTTTGACAATCTGAAACTAAAAGTAATTATATAGAGAATATAATTCTAAAATGTATTTATATTGTATTGGTATTATAAAAAAGTGGGATAGTTCTCAATATGAGAAGCAGTAAGTGGAAGTGGCTGTGTTAATATGAGATTTCATTTAGATATTACATATTTGCATTATCTAACAAACCATTCTCATTGGTTGATGATATGAAACTCAGTGGTTTCCTCGATTTGTATCCTTGTATCCTCGATTCCATGTATGTCGTTAAATTGTCACCAGCAACAGGTTTTGACAAAACCTTATTGTTTTCAACTTCAATAATCTTTTGTGAGAATTACTTGAAAGTGTCGGCATCCGTTGAATTTTAACATTGATGGTATTTATAAAGCTATGCAAGGACAGTTTGTAGTGATCTCACTGTAGTGTAAACCAATTGATTGATTGACTGATGTATTAACCATTTTGTTTGAGATTTTCACTATTTATTTGCAAATGCAATCCAGGTAAAAACAACAGGCATTTGCCCAAAACTGCTTCAAATCTTAATTTGGAATACACAGTCGAAAGGTTATGTTACTATGATGCAGGTTTGATGTCTAGTGAGATCGGACTCCCGATGTGTCTTAGTTTGTCAAAATTTGGTAGAAGAACAGTTTTTTACTAATCCTGTTGCTTTCTCCCGATCATAATTATATTATTTGTGATTTTATGAGTAAATAAAATGATTGACCCAAATTCTCTTCCAGGATCAGGCCAAGGTTATCTTTGACACGATCTGTTTGATAGCTCCTTCAATCTTGTCGCCGGAATGTAAGTATGTGGTTGACAAAAGCCTTCCGGAGCTGCAGAAGTACATCGAGACTGTGAGTCCGCACACTTTCTGCGCCACACTCATGCTCTGCAACAGCCAACGCAACCAAGTCTACTTGAATTTCAGAGGAATCGAGGTAAACAATATTTATGATCAAATTTACAATTTGAGTTTGTTTTGTCCTTGTACTGTGTTCTATTGTCGAAATCTTATTTTTAATTTACTGGTCTATCAAATTATGTCATATTATCAAGTTATATTCTGTCGTGGTAAATAAAAATCAATATTCCGTTTTATATTCTATGTCAAGCAATGTTAAGACCTATCTCGGACTATGTGTAACCTTATCTAAATTTGGGAGAGGAATAGCACAAAGTTACCGTATTTTTTCTCTCCCTATCATTTTTGATGAATCAATCATTGATTGTATGATCCAATAAAGAATCAATTACTGTATGTGTACTGGAGTAGATATTTCAATTTCTGTAGACAGAATAGTGATTGTGTAGTGAGTCAATAGTGACAGAGTAGTGAGTAATTGGATAATTTTGATCAAACATAAAGTGTGTTATATTGTGTTATCTATTACATTACTTAATTATAGATATTATTTAAACTTATCATCATCAAACACATTTACTATGAACACTCATTCATGTGTTTTAAATACATTTTTATTAAAATGGAATTTTATTTGATATAAATTAATAATAATGGATGTTCATATTTCAATTACATTCCATAACAATAACCTTTGTAAGTTGAGAAACTTCTGTAATCATGGAAATTGAGTGAATATAAATAACTAATCTTATTGTTTATCTAATCTTCTTGAGTCAAGTAACCTTAACCCAGCTGCGTTCTTCATGAATGCGGAGCAAATATTGTAAAGTTCCCATAATTTAATAACTAGTTTACAAATGTTTGTGAGCATTATTTCTATTTCACATTTTCTTGAAAACCTATTTAAGCTACTATGTTTTATTTTTAAAAGACAGTGACAATAAATTCTTATTGCAGTCTCATTATCTATATACTATTACAAAATAGACTACTATATGGTGTTGTTCCAAGAATTATTATTTATAATAGATTTGTGCATTCCTTCAATAAAATTACGATGTCTAAGTTCTTGAAATTTATGAATGAACGAAAGATAGTCAATTCATTGAATAATTTTATTTTCTAAAGGAATCCACTGGTAGCATCAGTTTTTTTCTCAAACACACGTTTTTAGCCATGAGTAGCAACTTGAGTATTAGCCCTGGAAATAAAAATCGGAACATTTTAATATTTTTTGAAATTTGAGGAATATTAATTTTTATAGTTCCAATTTAAAAGAAGTTCACGTTTGGATGAAAACATGTTTCACCTATCAGTAATATAGGCCTAGTTTTTTTTGTAAGTGAAGTAAAGTAAAAAACCCAAGTTCTCTTGAAGAAGCACTGAACATGTAGAGGAACGATTTTTAATTTGAAATGACTTCATCTCCAACAGAAAATCACCAAAAATACCTATGTGGTTCAAACATTAATAGAGACACAAATCGTATACAATTATCTAATAATGATTTCAATTTGAAATTTTTCAAGTGTTTCTATTATTTGTTGTAGACGAAATCACTTCTGGAAGCTGTTACGACGCCGACCACTGAAATTTCGACAACCGCTAGCAGTGAAACCTCGGAACCGACGGATTTGACTTGCGCCAATTGCCATTCCTTCTTCACCACCAGCAAATACATGTATGAAGATTCCAAACCAGATGATAACCTCAATGGAATGCTCAGGGTAAGTGACCATTTAAATTTCATGAAAATAATTCAAATCCATCTGTTATAAACTGTATCAAATTTGATTGTATGGTATGAGATGATGATAAGAATAAGACGTTGATGTTGTCAATACCAACATCTATTGCGGATATAGTCCAGGCTATGAATGCTCAAAAAAGGGTATAGAGGGAAATGTCTGGAAGACAATTTTTGACCCCACAGTCCTGTTGAGGGTAGTAAGGAGATAAACATATCAAAAGTCCCCACCCCTACCCCCTGTGCTAAGGGGGTGGGGGTGGTTTAAAAAGACAATTTTTTGGTTTCTCGCATAAAAATCAAAAACTATATATCCTAAGGACTTGAATGTCATATAACAAATTAAAGCTTACATAATTTCCTACAATATTCATTCTACAACTGTTTTATATCTCCTCCAGTTTTCGAGATATCCGCTCTTGAAGGTATGACATTTTTGAAAAAGCCACGTTTTCCCCCATTTTTTTCTATTTTTGCTCTTATAGATTTGGACAGTATACAATAGTATAAATTAGAAATGGGACAGTTTTGGGCATGAGCTTGTTGTGCCTTTCCTCATGTTAAGTATTTGTACACAATGTGATAAATAACTTTTTAAAAATCGATTGGAAAAATCCATGTGGACTATGAGCTTATAGAGCAATAAATTCTCTTCAATTTGATATATGATTTCACACTTTTACGAATTTCCCTACACCTTTTGCAGCAGCTTTAGTGTTGAGTGTGAAATCTCTATTTTTGTTTCAATAGACCAATTATTAACAAAGGAAATTGGA
Source organism: Nilaparvata lugens (assembly GCF_014356525.2). NCBI lineage: Eukaryota > Metazoa > Arthropoda > Insecta > Hemiptera > Delphacidae > Nilaparvata > Nilaparvata lugens. Next base: position 23,889,088 of record NC_052505.1, read on the forward strand.
GGGAATGTTTTAAACAAAATTTTTGACTTTGCAGCTTTGTTGGGACTAGCTAGGAGGAGAACATATCAAAAGACCCCATTCCTAACTCATGTGCTAAGGAGATGGTTTTAAAGTTGCATTCTCATGCTTCCACGCTCATATCTTGAGAACAATGCGTTCAATCGACATAACAAATCATCCAAAAATAAAGCTTGATAAATTCTCTACACTTCTTTTCCAGTGGAATTTTGTGATATTCCTAACAGTTCCCGAGTTATTCGCTCTTGAAGGAGTGTAATTGTTGAAATAACAGGTTTTTATTCAATGTTTTTCTCTTTCAGTGCTTATAACTCTCCAACAATACATCATAAAAACTTATGCTTATCGTAGGTTTGTAGAGGATTAAATTCTCTTTGAAATAATGTATTATTTGACTATTCCAAGCTTTCCTTTCATTGTTATAGCAGCTTCAATGTATGGGGTGAAATTTTCATTGCTAAACCCAAACTAATGACTAAACCCTATCCTAACGTCGGGACCCGTTTGGGACTGTTTGTAACATTACTTCAGAGCGGGTCAGTATCTCTTGAGCTTTTTCAAGCTTTTTTTGGGATGAATTTCTTTTTATTCCTTCATATCCATTGTTCTAGTAATGGTAGTAATGAGACTATCCATCCTTGCCAATATTGCTGCTGTCCCTGTAGTTTAATTGTATTGACACTGTTATTGAATTGAATCAAATAATTTCCTGTATTACAGTAAGACCAATTTGTAGATTGATAATAATAATTTAATATTTCCATTTGGTAATATATAAAATATAAAAGTATATAAAAATGTATTAAATTCTCATATTTAAACTATAATTTTTACCTATTTTTTCAGCTTTGTGGCCAACTTAGTTCGTTCTCAGACTTCTGTTCAGCTCTTGTCCAGACGAACTTTAATTTGATCAACGAAAGGATCAAGGCAGCCAAACCTCAGGACTTCTGTCACTACATTCCCGACTGCAACAAGAGAATTCATTTTCAAGTGCCAACTACGGTAACACTTCGATAAATATTTATTATCATAATAAACATCAAACGAAAATCCAATTTTTTCATTATTTATCATTCACAATCAACTTGATGACGAAGAAACATACTACAGTCCAAAACTTCTTTCCATCCCAATTTATTTCATTGAATGTTTTAATAGTATTTTCTTTAGCAGAAAAATATCAAGCTGGTTTCCCACATATCAGTGAAAGTGACCTGTATAGTGAGAATATTATCCCTATAAGATTTAATGGGACTATTCATACTCGCTCGTTCATGATGAGTGTGAACAGTACAATCAAAATTCATTGAAATTATATTTTCACTGTGCCGGTCACTTTCACTGTCACTGTCATATGAAGAAATTCAGCTTTAAGGGTTGAGGTTTTGCACTTTAGTATATCTTGTTATGAGATTTACATAAAATTGTCAGCATTGTTTGAATGGGTAGCATTGATGTTATACATAAGGGGTGCTGTCAGTTTAAAGTGAATTTTGCTACAACAAAATGTTTTACGATCGTCAATTTCTATAGGTAGAAAAAATTGAATTTCCAATACTCTACAAGTATGCATTTGAAAAAGTAATATGAATGCAGTAAAATGAGATAAATATCAGGGATATGGAAATTTTTTAGGTTCGTTCGATGCACTAGAAGGTTTTGAAGGACTTGGATATGACACTATAATAGTTATTTCAAAGTTTCTTAAAATAATAATTAATCTACAAATAAGTTATTACACACTGAAAAGATAGTTCAGTTGGTTATGTCAGAGACAAACTAATATATGAATTAATATAAACTTGAATTTTAAAAAACTTTTAAAAACTTTTATGGAGTGAAAATGCTCTTACATTGGTAGTGACGATCGTTTCGATGACCAACAACAGGTCGTCACTACCAATGTAAGTGCATTTTCACTCCATAAGTGTTTTTTTAAAATTCAAGTTTAATTTTAATAGTGAAAAAGTATGGATATGCAACAGAGAAATTAATATAAAGTAGTATTCTTTTCTCTATGGTTACATGGTTGAATGGTAGAGTGGACATTACTGCCCAAACTTTGCCACGTCACCAAATGAAAAAGTCATTCTATTCTATCATTTTGGTTGTTAGTTCAGTTATTTCACACAGATAACTAAGTTATGAAGTTATAAATAACTATGAAGTTATGTTGGAATTTACAAGAAATACTTTCTTCCAATTCAAGTTTTGTTGAAATTAGATTGACACAATGATGAAAAATGTATATTCCGAAGTACTGTTCAATCTATATGAAACGTTTGAAAATTTACAATATCGTTGATTATGTAAGTGAACTCACTTTTCCATTCATTATTCTATGTAGTAAGATTCACTTTGAAGTGACAGGAAGCATAACATTGATTTTATTTAAAAGAAATGCTGTCAGTGATGTCAGTGAATCTCACTATATTTATATATCTTTCCCAATCATTCACAACATTTGTGTCTCATCAAATAAGTAAATAAATATTTTATTTACTGTAGAGTTTTTATTGAAAACGTTACTGATTTAGAATGTTGTTTTGCACTGGTTCAGGACCTGATTCAGGCGCAAAAAGACGCGCCCAAGGTGGCCAATGACGAGACGTGTGACTTCTGTGTGGCCGTGGTGCAACACCTCAGGGACATTGTCATCGCCAACACGACCAAGGCCGAATTCCACAAAGTGCTCAACGGACTCTGCAACCAACTCGGAAACTACAGGCAAGAGGTAATACATGCCTACATTATTCCAAATTTATACTAAAATGAGATATGGATATATATTTTAATTGAATTATACTGTAGTAACATGTACTATGAATTATACTGTAGTAACATGTAATATAAATAATTAATTCATATTGTTTATAATATAGAGGCCATTTCCGGAAAATGGGCACATACGCAAAAATTATGTTTAAAGTAAAATCAATTTGAAGATTTTCTTCTAATATTATTTAAATATGCCCAGACCACTTCAGAGCCTATTAAAAATTCTCTGTTTCAAAAACCTATTAAAAACAGTTATAATTCTCTGAATCTAAACAAGCTCTCTGATGCTGACTTCAAATTTAGGAATTTTATGAAAATATAAAGCTTCAAATACCAGTGCATGGAGATACAAAAACACTCATAGAGTTCTCAATTCTCGAGATTATACGTTGAAACTTCCTGATACTACTAAAAAACAACATGGCGAATCGATTAAACCAATAATCGGAAAAAGAGCACATAGGCCAATGCCCTCTAAATGGTAATAATCATATAATATATTATTTACAATTATCATTATCGTATACAATTTGTATTAAATTGAAATTTATTTCCCAAAAAACTACAGTATAAAAGATTAACATAGAATAATACTGTTAATGTGAAAGTTAACATTTGCATTTAATTTATTATAAACATTTGACAAATTGTTATGACAAGTTGGTCAGAAGATAATATTGTAAAATATTATGAAGAAGATAATATTGAAAAATAATATGAAGACTATGAACAAGAACATAATAAATATTATATTTATTTAATTTGTTTCACAATAATAGAACATTTTAAAATGATTTTAAAAATCCTATTTAAAAACGCCTATTTTTGTCTGGACTATGTTCTATTTTCAGAAATCGAGTTCGCAGATTCAGTTTCAACAATTGAAAAAAGTAGAAACGTTTTATTTTTCATTTATTTTTACACATTCATTTTGAACAAGATTGACATTTTGGCAATCATCAGATTCATCACTTGAAATTAAGATAGTGCTTTTGTCAGCCTCAATGTAATCCCCCACAGAGTAGAATAGTGATTCAATTATTCTTTATCTTACAGTTCTTAATTCTCATACTGAAGCTGCTGTCGTTGAGGCTCCTCACTCGTATTTTATTTATTAAATCATTTAACGTAGCACAACTTCCAGAAAAGTACCACCATAGAGAAACAGCGTAATCGTATGCTATCGTTTTTCTATGGTACCACAGACTCGAGCCCGAAACGGTCCCAATTCCAATGCATACGACAGTCCAAATGTAGCTTAGGTTATGCATCTATGTGTCACTTTCACGTTTTTTTAATTATACACTATAAGATTATTATAAATCCGTAGGACTAGTACTGGGAAAAGTTACTCCTTTCTATTGAATTATGTATTATTCAGTAATTCAATGGAAATGTTCAATTTTTTTTTGTTTGTAGTGCTCCGAAATGGTGGACCAGTACTTCGAGATCATCTACATGTTCTTGACCGAAGAGCTTGATGGAAAGGAACTGTGCACTGAAATCAGGATCTGCCCCAAAATTTCCAAGGATGTAAGTCAAATATCTTTTCTCATATTCATCCAAATATTAATGTTCGCTATACGATTAAAATTGAAGTTTTTGGAGGTGATTGATCTCCTTTCATAAGAGAGGGTCTGTGATTTTGGTACATGATCAGCCGACAATAACAGATTCGTTGTTTATTATACATATTGTTTTCACTAATATTATAATATTCTATTTTTATAACATTAAAGTGAAAAAACAATCACATTCTTTTGCTGTAGTACACAAAAGAATGCGAGTGTTTTTTCTTTTCACTTCAAAGTTATAAAAATATAATAGTAATAATAACAACAGATTCATTGAGACTATAAGAAGTATGGAATCATGCCATGTGCTCACAATGTTGGAACTTGTCATTACTTTAGATGCCAGCGACCTCGTGCAACTGAAAAGAATTATTCTACTATTATTCGCCATCATTTGTTTTTTTTTATAATTAGCAACAACTTATTAGTAACTATGTCATGAATACAGACACAAATACGCCCTAAAAAACAGCTTAACTTGTTTCATATCAGATCTGTTTTGTCTTTTGGTTGTTTTGTAATTTCAATGCGTTATGCAACTTGATAATTTCTTTCTATAATTGTTTGTATACTGCTATTTTGCCGATAATAATCTATGATCTTTCACAACTTTGATGCGATATTGATTTGACAACAATTATATAACATTTTCAGCTCCCTGTTATTGGACGTGATGAAGCCAAGGCTGTTGAAGTGGCAAAGAACAAGGATAAGCCTGAACTGCATAAAGATGATTCTACACGTAAGTAAATCATTTTGAATTTTGTCTATGTTCTCTTTCCATGTAATTCCATCATTGAGATCTTTTTTATTTTGTACAATCAAGTATAGGTTTTCTTGATCTGTGATTGATGTTGTGATTTTGATTTTCTTTAAACTTATTGAGAAATTGTTTATTATATAAAGCTTTTCTCTGTTGATCCAACAGATGGACTTCACCTTCTTGGAGCTAACAAGTGCACATGGGGACCGAACTACTGGTGTTCAAATTTCAGGTAATTGTTGAATATTTATTCGTATATTTTCGTAATTCTTCATTATTTCACCATGTTCATTTGTTCTGTATAAGAAACTCTTGGTTCCATATCTTCCACATGAAAGATACAAGTGTGTAATGATACATTGGTGTAGTGCTCATAGCTGGTATCAGACTGACTTGGATCTATACAGGTCAATACCAACTTGAGGAAACATTTGACAAGGTAATGTTGTTGTTGAAAATGTGAACAATTATAACAGCTTTATAAATCTCCTATTTAATCTATATTCTTCATAGGGGATTCATGATACAGTTATTGGATATTTTACATTCCCATTATGTAGTTAGTTATCTGTATGCAGCTCAAGATTTTATAGATTCTGCATTTGTGTATTGTAAGTTTTCATAGATCGGGACGAAGAATTTGATTGCATTTTACTTTTCTAGTCTTACTTCATAGATCTCATCAATAGCACACTCAATTGGTTTTGTTCTATCGTTGTCTTCATATTTTTAATTATTTCTAATATTGGCAAATGATTTTGCAGAACCAGCAAGGATTGCAAAGTGCCAGTGAAGCTCTGCATTCCAACCTGGGAGCAGACGAAGCTGGCTGAAGACAACGGCGAAATTTGCAAAGTTTGTAAGGATATGATTCAACAAGCCAGAGATCAGCTCAACAGCAATGAGACACAGGTAACTCACTTCCTTCTTTGGCATTCTCTTAATTTTTAATATATTATCATAGTGAACATTTTCAAATGAATTCGGACTTTATTCAATACTTTTTCCAATTGGTGTACTTTAGGCCCGGAAGCAACATCTCGTTTCAAACGGAGATAGATCAGCTATTGGTTTAAACCCGAGATGAAACACGTTACTTCAAATGCGACCATGCCTGCTTATAATAGATTATTAGATTAGCGTTAAACGTAGATGATGCATGAATGGCCTCTGAACGTAAATGCTAATTGGTTTCAAGTTCAATATTTCACACATAGACTAATCAAAGCAACAAATCTTGGATGGAGTAATAGATAATATATACAACAAATATTATTAGTATTATTATTATTACCAATAATTAACAAGTATTATCCAATACGAAACTAATAGGTGATCAAATCTTTGATAAAATTCGGCCAAATATTTATGAAGAATTATTATTGAACGAAAATCCTAATTAAATGCTGTAAATCACCCCCGAAGACTTCTGCTACTGCAAATATTGACAACAGGGTTAACAGCTAGATGGAAATTCGATGAGCGCTACTATACAAAAATTATTTGCCAGCCCGGGAATCGAACCCGGTACCTTCCAATTGCTAGTCAGGAATGCTTACACCAAATTGACAATCTCTGGATAGCAGAACTCATTTTATACGAAGACATAGCGGCCAGCCAGTCTACAGATGAAATATCCATGACCTGTGATGTGTGTGTATCAATGACTGTTTAATGGGGCACTAATCTACATTTTCATCCCTCAGATAGTTAAGTTAGATAAGATAGATCAGTTAAGAATCATTCTGTTTGTTTGTGCAGGAGGAACTGAAGGAAGTGTTTGAGGGCTCGTGCAATCTGATCCCGGTGAAGATGGCGCGCAAGGAGTGCATCAAAGTGGTGGATGAGTTTGTACCGGAGCTGGTGGAGGCGCTGTCCTCGCAGATGAACCCACAGATTGTCTGCGCCACCGCCGGACTCTGCAACAACGCCAAGATGGACCTCCTCTACGAGAAACTCAAGAGGGAAGAAATGGTTAGTGATTGCCGTATTTTGTTTATTGCTTGTAGATTGGTTGGTAGGTAGGCAATCTAAATGGATCTCAAGTAGAAAATACATCTAAATTATCTCATACAAAAAAGATACCTAAGTAGATTGAGATTAAACTTCATGAATATTGATATTAATATTCTCTTTCTAGAGGTAAGGTAGAAAAAGTTGGTTTAGACTCAACTCACACTACCTCGACTCAAATCGTACGACTCCAGTCGAGGATACTCCAGTCTCTTGACCTTACGACTTTTTTGCTCAATGTCACCACTTCAGTTCTATGCTACTCCATTTCTAACCTTACATTATTAAAGATATGAGATAAAATTCAATTCTACTGCGCATGTAACAAATTTCATAATAATTATTTAAATATCGTCTTATCTAATTCTTAGTATTGTCTTATTTTAAATTACATTTTCAATAGTATCAACTTGTTGCCTTTTAAAAGTATGAAATAGTACAAACTAAACCTCTCTCATTAAAACATAATTGAACATAATCTTTTAGGTTATTTAGACAAATTTAAATCCACCCAATCTGAGATCAACCCTGTCGTGGTCAACGACGGCATTTACGCACAAACGAAAACGCAGCTTAACTTCTATAATCCGGCCGCTGTGATAAGCGACACGGAAATTTAGGAGGAATCTATATTATGCAACAAAAACAGTCCTGTTTCTAGCGATGATGGTGAAATGAAAGAAAATGTAATGAAGTTGCCTCTTGACTCCTATCCTGTAATAATTCTTGTAAACTAACTCGTCTATTTATCTGTCCGACCAACTCCAGGTGGAGCAAGTGAATGTAAGTGGTTTTCGATTACTAACCCGTTGATTTTTCGTTGCAGGAAGAGAAGGAGAAGACGAAACTAGTGGATTTGCCGATCGAGCGCATGTTCCCAGTGATTCCCACGACAGCCGCCTACAACCAGGAGGCCGTGTCACGTGCCAGCGAGGCCTGCGAACTGTGCGAGCTGTTCCTGCACTTCACACAGCAGCAGATCACTCTGCCAGCCAACGAACAGGAGATCAAGAAGGTCGTGGACCAGGTGTGTCTCAAGATGGCCTCAACAGTCGCCAGCCAGTGCTCCAAATTTGTCGCCGAGTATGGAGACGCGTTCATTGCCCTCTTGGCGCAGCGCATTGATCCCAGCCAGGTAGGAGCATGCCTTCATAAAATTGAACCATCAAAAATATTGAAATTATTACCCTATATAATTTAAGATTATAAAACTATCAAATGCTTGTTTATTTATTTGATATAAACAAGAAAAGTTGAAAAGTCCATTGCGAGCCATACAGTGGAGTTTTACAAGCTGTTATCCAAAACCAAAGAAGTCTACACTGTACTATAATAATAATAACTTTATTCTCGCAAAAGAAAGCACAAACAATAATTACAGAAAATGTAAAAAATGAAATAATATGTTGACAATAGAAGTAAAAGTAAAAAATAAAATGTCTATATCGTACAGTACCTATTTCAAAATACAAACAGCCTCTATTAAAATAAACATCAAAATCAACAGAATAGCAAAAGTAAAGGAAAATTAGTATAACAGATGTACAAAAATTAAAGAATAAAGTGGCTGTCCATTCAATAATATTATAAAAAACAATATACCCAATAATAAGAAAGAAAAACTGTATATAAACATAACAGAACATGCCATTGCACCAATAAATCTTAGCGAAAATAATTCTGTATGCAAATAATTTCACGAGAAATTATGTCCGCATACAGGAGCATCAGAAAAGAGAAAAATATCTTTACAATCGATACAGTAAATCAATAGTGAGATCCACGTTATAATAGCAGCATTTGATCAGCATTGGTGTTGCTATCCTTTGTCTATCATTCGATAAAGCAGATAGTGCTATCCTTTCCTATCTCTGCAACGTTGTCAGATCGTTTTTTATCATTTAAAGATATAATTAACAGATTTTTATCATGTAAAGATATAATTAATTAACAGATTATCTTTTAATTAACAGAATATCCAATCTCAATATTGAAAATTTATTATATCATTGGAAAAATTTTTTTTCCCTACCAATGAAATATAATTGATCATTTTAAACAAGAAAGATCAGTTAATATTCCATCAGATACACCGGTATCAGCTATCCTCTATAAAAGGCAGTGACAAGGCAGAGAATCGGCAACGCTGCTCTTTTATCTTTCTCCACTGCCATTATGACATGGGCCTCACTATAGTAAGCTGTCTTCTAAACAGAAAGTTTCTGAATATTGTGTATCTATTAATATCTGACAGATATCCACTAGTACTAACTTACCATATTCAACTACCATTCCATAATATCCTATCATATTAAGCGAGCAATTTCTGTATGTATCTGGTTATTTATGTTTTACGGATCTCGAAAACTACTCTAACGATTTTCACGAAATTTGGAACATAGTAGGTTTATGATAAATAAAGATTCGATTGCACTAGGTCTCATTTTTTGGAAAACTCGCTGAACGACATTAAAAGGATAATTCACCCTTGGAAAACAGATGAGTTCGTCGTCTCTCGATAACAGAAGATGCGTGTGCCTGTGTGGGAGAGAGACAGAATTATTATTTCCAGCTGTGTAATCATAATCAATCAGCGAGAAATTTTATCTAGCTAGACAATTTTTAATCGATTTGATCAACATAATCTGATTTGATGACATGACATGATAATCCTCCTAAACTAGAGTATATCATAATTTTCAAAGTTAATCATTATTTGACAATTTCAAGTGATTAGTGAGTGTTATTTTGTTATTCAATTTAGTTTGTATATAATCTAAATTAATTTTTTTTTCAAATGTTTGAACAGAAAATTGAACCTGAATTCAAGTGTATGGAACATAACCTACTTTCTGGACTATTTATAGTGTATAAATCAAAATTTGGGAAAATCAGTTTTGGGCTGTGCCTGTTAGTACTTCCCCAATCATTTTAAAGAATTGTGTTCGGTTTATCAAAAGTCATCAAATAAATAACGAGCGAAGCTCGTTGCCCCGATAATATTCACTTACGTATTCAACTTTTTAAACTAGACTTTATGATTGATAGTGATGTTAGGGCCAGGGGTACCAAGTAGTTTGAATTTTTAATTGAAATGAATGAACTTGAATTTTCAATGTTGAAACTATATGATTTTCAACTATTATGTGACTTTATTCAACTGTGATGTATTTTGTATTTTTCAAATCAGCCTATGATTGAAGGTGAATATTTTGTGAATGGAAGATGTTGATTGTGTTTTTCAATTTGGTAGGTCTGCCCGAAGATTGGCGCTTGCATGCAGCTGATTGACAATGTAAAGCCAACCTGCCCCATGTGTATGCTTGCTGTCAGATCGTTGGAGGAGACTGTTGCTAACAACAAGACCGAGGTAACTATTCAACTCACTCCTACCTAACTGTGTTCTCATGACAATTTTAAATGAATTGAATATTTTTTCCTAGAAAAATATAAAATAAAAATGTTTGTATCCTATAATAATAGGGGATTCTAATCTAGTAACATAACTTGAGAAGACCACACGAAAATAGTCCGATGGAAATTGGAACAACTGAGTCCCACTTCACTGGGTTGAAAGTTTTCACAGTTCTGATTACCTAAATTTATTATACACGCAAAGCACTACTTTACGCATTTTGATAATGATGAAGATCACTATGGGCGTCAATGTGTGGGTGGATTTATGAACCGATACAAATTAATTTGAAATGAGAATTATAAACTAACTACTTTACTCAATAAAACATCAAAGTAATATATTTCTTAGTGATCGATTCACAATGAAATATATCACTAATGTTTCTCATATTTGATCCACAAGATCTGGTAGCAATGATTCCTCTAAAGCAAGAGATTTAATTGTTGGAAAATGTTGGAAAAGTACGAATTGAGCCAAACTACGTAGATTGAATGACTCATCGATTGGGACTACTCGACTGAAGCTGTTTTCGCGGAGATGGAGGTGCTTGATGTCAGGCAATTATACATTAGTACTTTGGCAACATACATATTCAAAAACTATTCTGTAAAAACTATTCTATAAATTTAATACTATCACTCATAATTATACAACAAGGAGAGTAATACATAACAATATCCAGATGCCAAGGGTAAATAAAACCATCTTCACTACTAGCGGTAACAAACTTCATCAACTATAAAATATCTGCATTCAAAATAGCAATTAAAAGGTGGATTACTGTGGTAATCCAAAAAGGATGAAAAAAAAGGATTAATCCAAAAAGGATTAAAGGTGGTATCAATATTACTGTTATATGAATAGGATTAATATACCATACATTTTTTTATTGTAAATGTGACTTTGTATTGTTTTTTATTGACAGTGATCTGTTTCTTCGTCTGTTTGTTGGGTTTGGATGGGGGGAACGTCACTTATTGGGGGGCTGGAAGGGGTTTCTTGGGTTTCTAGGGGGTGGCATAGGGATAGGGGGGAGAAATGTAGTTTCTTTCTCAGGGGGGGGTTTAGTGTCACTATTATTGAAATGTCAACAAGCTTAACCGATCTATGCAAGTACTGCGAAATATATATATATGCCTATTCCTACCTTAGACTCATTCTCGCACACAGGCAGTAATGCCTCTGCGAGAGTAAATATTTCTTAATATATATTTGTATATCTGCTGTCATTTCTGTGGTGCTGAAAGTGTGTTGTAAAGTGTATTCTTATTTTATGATGTAGGCTACCACTGTAATTGCTTGTACGACTTATGAAATTAATAACTTTTTGAATTGAATTGATTAATAGATTTGACTGATTGATTGATGTTGCAGGAAAGCATCAAACACGGCCTGGACAACTTGTGCTCGCACCTGGGCGCCGAGATGCGGAAGGACTGCGAGCGTTTCGTGAACACATTCACCGAGGACATCGTGAACGCAGTGATGGCCGACTTCAACGAGAAGGAGGTGTGCGCCTACCTCAAGATGTGCAGCGCCGAGGTGATGTCAACCGATGTTGTCACCTTCGATCCCCACGCGACCAACAAGCCTGCAACTGAAACTGTTGCTACCAAAAAGCCTGCAACTGAAACTGTTGCTACCAAAAAGCCTGCAACTGAAACTGTTGCCACCAAGAAGCCGGAAACTGTTGAAAAGACTACACCTGTGAATATCGGTAAGTTTTCTTATTACATTGATGTTTATCACTTCTCATCGACTTTCTCATCAATATCAATATATCGATGTATCAATATATTGATGATTCCTTATTTCGCTTCTACAAAGTAATTTCTGATTCCGACTAATTATTATTAATATATCGATATATTCCTGATTTGATTCTATGAATATTGGTGAGTTTCAAGAAGAAAAAAGGGTACATTTCGATTAATCTGAGTACATGTTTATCCTTTTCCATCGACATTTTCATTAATTTATCAATTATTAATTATTTCCTTACTGCGATTTATAAATATCAACCATTAGATGAAAATCAGCTAGTAACTAAAGTGAATAACTAACTGTATATATAATCCGCATTACCAAAAAGACAGCTTCTCTGATTGGTTCTTGTGGAATTAATCACGATTGAAATTTAACCGGCTTTTGTGCAACCGGCATTTAGACTGTCAGATGGTCAAATTCAACCAATCTGACAGTTTTATGCCCGGTTACAGAGTCGTTCATAAAATCTAACAGAGCTATGTGAGACATAGATTAAAATCACTGACATAAATGGTTGGTCATTGCACAGTCGTTTGCCGAAGCCCATTTAGCTATATCTCGAATTAGCATCACACATAAGTCACACTGCAGCTCTGTTCACTTTTTTCCGTACATTTCCGTACATGCTCCTATCCATGCTTCTATCTTGGCATCGGGGAAAGTTTCAATAGACATTACTGTGAACAGACCCAAAAGACCTCACATAAAATTGATAAACAACATGGCGACTCTTGGCTTTTGGCGAGATTTCTCACCATATTTATTCAGCAATTTGGAGGTTATAAACAAATTTTAAAGCGAAGAAACACTGACAATTCTAACTTACCGCATTGACAATAAATTATTTAAAAATTCTACAGACATTTCATCCAACAATCGGGCGTTTCAGTTCTATTACTTTACTTTGACGTCTGTGCAACGAAAAGTGGAATTATGACTTCGTAAATGAATTGACTGCCTGTTTTTAATTTTATGTGACGACTCTGCAACCCTGCATAAGATCTGATTAAACAAAAACAAAAATTATGTTTTAGCGGCAGTTAGATCTAGTCAGAATGATTTCAAATTGTTTTTGTATATGATTTTTTGTTAGTTTAGAAGCAGTATGCTCTGCTTATCCAAATAATGGCGTTGATAAATACATATTTCAATTTCATATAATCTTTTTGCAGAGACGAACGAAGTACATGATGATGTTACAGTTGGCGACAACAAACAAAAGTGTGTCCTGTGTGAATTCGTCTTGCAGAGAATTGACAACGAACTGAAGGATAAGAAAACTGAGGTATGTCAATGTACTATCCTTTATTGTTATTATTCATTTATGGCTTTCATTGGTTGCTGACGGAAGTTCCACCTCTCCTGTATATAATATCATTTAAGCCGTCAGTGGGCCTTACGACTGTCAAACTTCAGCTGAGACCGACAGTAAAGTGTCCATCTGATAACACGGGAGTGACCTGTTCAAAAACTTTTTTCGGTACTATCCTATTCAATTTCTATTCCAGATATTACTTTCCTTGCCCTATTACCATAGGTAAGGAAAGTATTGCTTTCCGAAAAAAATTAAGGTACCCCAATTTCTAAATTTCTATATGTTTCAAGGTCCCCTGAGTCCAAAAAAGTGGTTTTTGAGTATTGGTCTGTATGTGTGTGTGTGTGTGTTTGTGTGAGTGTATGTGCGTCTGTGTACACGATATCTCATCTCCCAATTATTAACGGAATGACTTGAAATTTGGAACTTAAGGTCCTTCCCCTATAAGGATCCGACACGAACAATTTCGACCAAATGCAATTCAAGATGGCGGCTAAAATGGCGAAAATGTTGTCGAAAACAGGGTTTTTTGCTATTTTCTCGAAAACGGCTCCAACGATTTTGATCAAATTTATACCTAAAATAGTCATTGATAAGCTCTATAAACTGCCGCAAGTCCCATATCTGTAAAAATTCCAGGTGATCCGCCCAATCTTTGCAAAGTTTGATTTTAGGTACCCAATTATCAGGCTTCAGATACAATTTGAACAGAAAATTTTAAGTGAAAAAGATTGAGCATGAAAATCTCTACAAGTAATGTTCAGTAACATTTTCACATAAATTTGAAAATAATCTCGAAATTCCAGGAAATGTCATTATTCAATTACAAACTGTTGGCAACTGTTGATTCTATTGAATCATTCACTATGAAGAGATAGCAGACCTCGTGTGTCTCCAGCGTTATAGTCCTGTCACCAGCTGACTCAAATATTTGAATAGTAGACTTGAGATGCGAGGGAACACTAGCGTCGTCAGGTGATCAATTTTCATAACGGCAAGGAAAGTTGTGTGAGTGCGCCACACCATATTTTTTTCAATATACATTGATGTGTTCATGATCCCATAAATGCAGCTGATCCCTGGATTGTATTCTATCCAATGTTTTTCAGGGTCACCTCGAAATGAACAATCTATTATGTATATTTTTACTGAAAAAATTATACTTCATGCTCATGCAGTATGAGTATGGTTTATTCATTTATGACCATGGTTTATTCTCATGGTTTGTGTCATCTGCATTGGGGTGATGTCACACTAGGCCGAATGCGACACAATTGGACATAAAATTGCAGTGAGCATAAATACAAAATGTCCGGATGCGAGTAGTGTAACATGGTCTTCACCCACTCAAATACTTGCAGATGGCTTTGAACTTTCTTCTATTTTTGTTGAACTTTGAGATTAATGTTTCTTAGTAAATGGTTTCTTACAAGGTCTTTAGAAACCATAGACCTTGATTTTTTTAGTTCCTTAAGAGCTTCATAAATTTAGTCTTTCACATAACTCAAATAATTAAAATTGTTTTTTGATAATAAAATCTTTTTGATGCCATTCAAAATCCTACCAATATTGCCCTGTAACTATGTATTTCAAATCTGTTGAACTTTTAGCTTGGTTTAATTTTTAATTCCAGTATAAATTTTAAATCATTTGAACGTTTTGCTCGTCTTTGTTTTCAATTATTACTCTTGTAAGCGATTGTTTTCTCAGGATAGTTGAATTTGTTATGCGGAGGTTTAACTGTATAAATAATTTGTTTGCTTGTTTTTGTTTTCAATTATCATTAATGTAAGATGAATGAACTAATAAACTTGAAATTCAACTATCAAATGGGAATATTCCCGGACAATTATGTTATGTAATGAGAAATTAATTAAATTAAATGTTGTGGTTTACAGGACGAGATCAAGCACGCAATCCACACGGCGTGCAGCCACATGCCACACACAGTCGTGAATCAGTGCAACCAGTTCATCAACCAGTACGCTGACCTGATCTTCGACCTGCTGGCCGACAGCCTCGAACCCAAGCAGATCTGCACCAAGATCGGACTCTGCAAGAACGACACCGTTGTTGAGGGTAAGTAGACTGCCACCAATGACAAGCATTCATGTTGAGAAATACTGACAAGTCAATCTCACACTATACCCCTGATAGTTTTAAAAGGGAGTAAGAAGAGGCATGAATTGTAGATTGATATTCGGTGTAATTGTTGCATCCATTGTAGCTAGATATTAGCTTGTTGTAGGCAATAGTAGTTAGTTATCCACTGGATTTCCATATATCAGTATCAGTGTCTGTTACAACTAAAATATGATTAGCGTGAGTTCTAATGGTAGGTACCATCATAGAGAAACAATAGCGTAAGTAGATATGCCATGGAATAGGGCGTTTATGTCGCAACTTTTACTGTTATCTCAAGCCGATTATTGTAGATTTTTACTGTTTTGTTGGGGTAAGAGTGTATGAACGGCACAATATGAGAGACTACCAGCGTCACACAGCTTCACCGGAAATAACTACGTGGACTATCGGCTTGGGATAACAGTAAACGTTGCGACATAAACGCCATATACTACTGTATGGGATATCTACTTACGCTATTGTTTCTCTATGGTACTATTCCCAATCAGCTCAGCCGATCAAATATTAATAGTCCCATTAGAAACTATGGAAATGATAATTTAATTGTACAGGACACTGATATTGATATGTGGAAATCCAGCTTGAAGGGATATTTTCCTATGAATTATGTCCAGCAAATCAAATCAATTTTTATTCATTGACAACATTTACATAATAAATTCCGTTACAGATGGTCTTACAGATCATTGAATACAATACAGCAGCTCTTTCAGTATCGACAGAAAGTTGGGCAAACCGATAAACTAGAGCGGGAAGATTCTAGTTTTAAATACAGTCAGAAAATGCAGTCAGAAAGTCGCGAAAATATGCAAATGTATTACAATTCCTAAAGTATTACAATTTCTATTAAAAATTCCTTTAAAATCCAATCCATCATTACAATAAAAGAATAAACTATAGAACTTGATTAGGAGCAAACCCATTCTTGAAAGAGAATGAGGCTCTGATGTTTTACAAATGGCTTCCAAATTAGCTGACTCGTATCTGAAATAGTGGTGAAGCAAAAACATGATTAGTAGTCTTTCCCGACAACAAAAAAATTTGAGGCAATCCTTCTACTTCCATCAAAGATGAAGTTGGTGTATAAAATGAAATGTGGCTTCTGAAGCCACGGTCCATTAATGTGAAAGCATTTGTCCTTTGCTTTTATATCGAGACTTTACTATTTGACATTCCAATATGGGTATAACATTTTAAAATGCTTCTTTAATGATTGATTTACTAGGTAAGTGCATGAACCAATAGACTACTGAATGGTAGATTGTTGAATTGAAGATTCTTGTAATGGTAGTATTTTGAAATAATGATGGGTTAACTCTCACACTGCTTTAATTTCAATCACATTGAGTGTTGTTTGTTGGTTATTTCTCTCGCTAAATTTGTGCTTTGAGCGAAGAGCTGGCGATAGAATGGCAGATTTAGCAAGACACTCATTAAGGCTGTTTGCAATTCAGCTCTCAACACTACTCGCTAAAGCTATTTAGGTGGGTTCTATTTATAATTATTATTGATAGAATAGGCTACACTTTCGTGTGTGTATTCAGTAGTTTGAGTAGTCGTTACAATATGCTAGAGCGATTTTTAAAATGTTTTTCAAATCAATGTTATTTGAATTAATGGATTCTTTTGTTGTTGATTGATCTTTGTTAATAAATCTGATAAAACAGAAAATCTTGCTTCACAAGGGTCTAATTGAAAACTTTGCAAACTGGAAACTTGACATAATGAAATCTTGAAGAATCAAAAATAGGCCTATAACCATCCTCGGTAAATAAAGAATTTTAATGCAAGATTTGTACGTGTATAAGTCAGTTCTTTTCTTTATTGTAATATAGATTTGGCAATAATTTTGGATGATAGGATTCGTTTACATGGGATGAACAGAAAATGTCAACTTCTACAAGCGAAGTAGCTCTCTTCATACTTTGAATTGACAACTTTCGTTTAACTCATTCATTCCAACAAGTTAGCTATTTAGAAAATCAGTTTTGAAGAAATATTCTTCTACATTTTTTACGTGTAATTACCTAGTTTGAACAATTGATAAGAAACGTATATTTTCAATTATTTTCATTCTATTGGTCTACTCAAGGAATTTATAATACGGTTCTAATTATCATGGGTAAGAGTGGCCGTAGTCGAGTGGTTTAGACGCTGGCATAGTAAACCAGAAGCCCCGCGTTTGAAATTGTGTTGACAAGATATTTTTCCCGGGCCACTCACGTGCTTCTGATGGATACGTAAATCCGTCGTTCCCGGCTGCCTAAATTCAGTCGTTAAGTCATGTCAGAGACCCTGAAATTGATTTGACTGTAGACCTGAGCCAGCCAGGTCATAATTAAAAGCTAGAAACCTATGTGAGCATCATAAATTTAGATATTTTGTGTGTAAATGTTTTTTTTTTTTTTTTAATTGATAAAATTGAATTTAGTTACATTCAGATTTTAGGGTTTTCTAGAGTCTGAAAAACTCATTCCATGTGAGTTTAATTGTTTCAGTTTCATTGATTAGGCTATCAGAAGTCTATGAACAAAAGGAGTTCATTCACTGTCAGAATTCCTTATAAATATCATCCATGCTATGCTTTCCATTCAACCAATTTGACAGTTTAAAGTGAATCTGTAGTGTTACTCGGAAATAGTTGAAACATAAAACATTTATAATTGGCTCAAGTATATTAATGTTAATCTTTTATAAATAAAATAAGATTGATTTCTTTGCATAATGATTGTGAATAAATTCCTATGGTAATGATATATTTTTGGAACCAGCAACCAGAGAAATAATCTTTCGTCCTTTCTTTATTGAAATTCTTCTCATCACATATTGACATGTATGCAAATAGAGAAATCAACATAAATTACACCATTTATATTATACCAGCAGGTAACCCGTGCTCCGTAAGGATTCAATTTAAAATGACGTAATGAAATCTTGAAGAATTGAAAATAGGCCTATAACCATCCTCGGTGAATTAAGAATCTATATGCAAAATTTCAAGTCAATCAGTTCAGTAGTTCAGACGTGATGATGCGTCATTCGTGAGTTTCCTATCCCGTACGTGTATAAGCTAGCTTCTTTCCTTTATTATAGTATATACTAGATAAGTATTAAGGATTTATTTAGATTTTTTCTTTAATTTTGTGGCTACCCCATGAAGCTAATTTTAGCTTCTAATAATAATTACGATTATTATGAAATTTGCTCTATGCGTGATGTTAAACTCTGCTATAGGATACAGTAATATAACATTTGTAGAAGAGATTGGTATAGGTAGACCGAGGAAAATATAGGTATAGTAACAGGTGTGATAAACCTAATTCGTGAAGTGGTGATGATGATGTTGATAATGTATTTATCGATTATGTTTGATAATGATAATGTATCAGTATTTATCGATTATTGTTTCAGAAGTAGTCGAAGTGAAGTCCGAGGAGATGAAACGTGACGCCAGCTTCGACGAAACATCGGCGAAGATCGTGTACTCGTGCCTGGGTGCCGTCGGAGTCATCGCAGTCATTGTCCTTGTGGCCACTGGTATCAAATCCCGAAACAGCTTCATCCACAACACCCCCTACATCCGAGTTACTAAATAACTTGCGCTCATGCCTAAATAACTAGCTCTTTATTTTCGACTATAATTTCTATTGATAGCTGTTTTTCAGAAGCAATTTTAACATTTTGATATGCATTGTAAAATTATTGGAAATGTGATTAAAAAAATAAAATTATTATTGTTTATTGTTACTAAGGTGTAATATTTGTATGTAAATATAAGTATAAATGATATCCATACAAGTAGACGTATTGATTTTCTTTTTATTATCTAGATGATATTTTGTTTATGATATCTACAAAAGTAGACAAATAAATCTTATTCTTGGTTTTATCTCATGAATATTTTGTTCAGGATATCCACTGAAGTAGGCAAAACAATATTATTCGTTGTGTTTATTACATACATATTTTGTTTATTATATAACTTTCATAAGAGTAGACGAATCAATCATTTCATTCAAGATGTTAAGATAGATGAAAGTTTCTCACTTTTCATTTTTCTTCGTAAGTCTACAATCTATTTGCACTGTGACATGTTTTCCAAACCTACATTGTGCATTTTCTTGTCATCTTGTATTGACTATAAAGTTATCTTATACTGAGAATGATAGATACCTATTAATTAATATGGTGTGATATTTTTGAAAGATGGTCGATTTCTAGATGACTGAATTGAATGTGTATGTGTTAGGTTGTGATAATGAGAAATAAAGTTTTTAATTAAAAGACAATTAGGTATTTTATTTTCGACCATTCCTGTTGGGTGAATATTTTATCATCTTTTGTTGAGTCGCTGAAAGAATCTACACTCATAAAAAGTGGTTTGCTCGCTTCTCATAAAAAAACTGTCAATTTTTATACCTACCATGATATACCGAGTGATTCAAAAAGATCGTTACAACTTTGAAAATTCAAATAAATCTTATTAAACAAGGTACAGAGCTGGTTTGGTGTTGTTTTAAAGGAAAAAACTTCAAGTTTTTTTACCTTAAACTAAAGATATTCTATGTGACTTCCTTTGTTTATCCTGCAGACATCCCATCGATAGTAGATTTCTTCCCAGACTCGTACTTGCATTTCCGGTGTAACTTGCTCAACAGCAGCGCAAATCCTTGTTTTAAGTTCAGGTAGAGTGGCTGGCAAAGGAGGTACATACACCATATATTTTATGAAACCCCACGAGAAAAAAATCCAGCTGTGTTAGTCTGGGGAACGAAGGTTCATGCAATTGGCGCATTACGGCCAATCCACTGATTTGGAAAGCAGTCATTAAGAAAATCCTGGACGTCAGTCAGATAGTGTGGTGGTGCGCCATCTTGCATAAAGAAAACATGTCGTTCTCAGTCATCCTCATTGATCTGTGGTATCAAAAATTTTTTCTACATATCAAGGTACACTATGCCGTTTTTCAAACCAAAACACACAAGTTGTAAAGTCCTTTTTGAATCAGCCGGTATAGAAAGTTTGGAAAGTCACTGTTCACTTCAATCATGGAAATTGAATTCTTTGAGCACCGTGACTTTCCGAACTCTGTAGATTCTGGAAAAATGCAATTACTACTTTAGTGTTACTGTTGTAACTAACCATTATATCAGTAAATTTGCACGTTTGCTTATCAAGTTGGTTTAATCCTGGCTGTTGGTGTTGTATACTCATTTCTTCCGCATTTATTCTTTAAAAAACAAATCATTTTCTATCCTCTACTTTTAAAGTAGTCTCATACTTACTATTGTACCCTAATCCTGCTTAAGAGTAGTTTGTGTACTGTATGTCTAGTTGACTTACAATATTCTATTTCATCAACCATTTTCTTTTGAGTAATTTGAATGATGATAATTCTCTAAAAACTATACTAAAGTAACTGTACTTCAAGTACTCTGCTAGGTACTGAATAAAAATTATTCATATTGATAAAATTATTTACATAAAAGAACAAGAAAAATGAAAAACACAGAGGATGAAATGTAATAATATTTGAA